>NC_092147.1:2936773-3035403 GCF_045791955.1 Oncorhynchus clarkii lewisi
ACCAAGAATATGCATATCCTTGGTTCTGTGCCTGAGCTACAGGCTGTTTGATTTGGGTGTGTCTTCAGGTGGAAATTTTTATTTATTTTTATTTCACCAGGTAGGCAAGTTGAGAACAAGTTCTCATTTACAACTGCGACCTGGCCAAGATAAAGCAAAGCAGTTCGACACATACAACAACACAGAGTTACACATGGAGTAAAACAAACATACAGTCAATAATACAGTAGAAAAATAAGTCTATATACAATGTGAGCAAATGAGGTGAGATAAGGGAGGTCAAGGCAAAAAAGGCCATGGTGGCGAAGTCAATACAATACAGCAATTAAAACACTGGAATGGTAGATTTGCAGTGGAAGAATGTGCAAAGTTGAGAGAAATAATGGAGTGCAAAGGAGCAAAATAAATAAATACAGTAGGGGAAGAGGTAGTTGTTTGGGCTAAATTATAGATGGGCTATGTACAGGTGCTGTAATCTGTGAGCTGCTCTGACAGTTGGTGCTTAAAGCTAGTGAGGGAGATGTGTTTCCAGTTTCAGAGATTTTTGTAGTTCGTTCCAGTCATTGGCAGAGAGAACTGGAAGGAGAGGCGGCCAAAGAAAGAATTGGTTTTGGGGGTGACCAGTGACATATACCTGCTGGAGTGCGTGCTACAGGTGGGTGCTGCTATGGTGACCAGCGAGCTGAGATAAGGGGGGACTTTACCTAGCAGGGTCTTGTAGATGACATGGAGCCAGTGGGTTTGGCGACGAGTATGAAGCGAGGGCCAGCCAACGAGAGCGTACAGGTCGCAATAGTGGGTAGTATATGGGGCTTTGGTGACAAAACGGATTGCACTGTGATAGACTGCATTTGTTGAGTAGGGTATTGGAGGCAATTTGTAAATGACATGGCCGAAGTCGAGGATTGGTAGGATGGTCAATTTTACAAGGGTATGTTTGGCAGCATGAGTGAAGGATGCTTTGTTGCGAAATAGGAAGCCAATTCTAGATTTAACTTTGGATTGCAGATGTTTGATGTGGGTCTGGAAGGAGAGTTTACAGTCTAACCAGACACCCAGGTATGTGTAGTTGTCCACGTATTCTAAGTCAGAGCCGTCCAGAGTAGTGATGTTGGACAGGCACAAAGATTGCAAAAAATTGGCTGATTGGTAAGCAACTCCAGTGTAGATTTGGCCTTGTGTTTTAGGTTATTGTCCTGCTGAAAGGTGAATTCATCTCCCAGTGTCTGGTGGAAAGCAGACTGAACCAGGATTTCCTCTAGGATTTCACCTCTGCTTACCTCCATTCTGTTACTCTTTGATTCTGAAAAACTCCCCAGTCCTTAAGGATGACAAGAATACCCATAATATGATGCGGCCACCGCTTAAAAATATGAGGAGTGGTACTCAGCAATGTGTTGTATAGGATTTGCCCCAAACATAAATCTGTGTTTGAAATTCACTGCTCGACTGAGAGACATTAAAGTTAATTGTACCGGCTCGAAGTTCGTAACAAAAAGGGAGACAACGTGAAGATTAGGAATAACAAAACATATATTTATTACCTGAAGTAATGTAAATACAACGAACAATGGTGTGTGTAATCAGTAGTGTAAGTGAGTGGTTGCGTGCGTAAATGAGGGGTGTTGAAAGGTGCCAAAGCAAACAAACAAAACAGTCACAAAAAAATGCAACAACCAAAATCTATCGATGTATGGGGGAAGAGGTGTATTTATCCTGGGACACACCCGGGCCCAGGTGTGTCCCATTTCGCTGACGACACTCCCAGCTCCGCACGCCGACATCCTAATAAGGAAAACAAGAGAAAGAGTATGGCAGACAGAGTGGGAAGGTGCGTCACAGAGTGGGAGGGGCGTCACAGAGTGGGAGGGTACAGAGATGAAGTAGTCATTCAAAAATCATGTTAAACAGTATTATTGAACACAGAGTGAGTCCATGCAACTTATTGATTATTGAGGCCATAGCAAAGAGGTTGATACTTTTTGACTCAAGACATTTCAGCTTTTCATTTTGTATTAATTTATAAAAACATAATTCCACTTTGACATTATGGGGTATTGTGTGTAGGCCAGTAAAAAAAACTAAATTTTTATCCATTTTAAATTCAAGCTGTAATGCAACAAAATGTGGACGGGTCATAGAACTGGCAGTAGGGAGTAGGTCAGAGAACTGGCAGTGTGGTGCCAGGACAACAACCTCTCCCTCAATGTGATCAAGACAAAGGAGATGATCGTGGACTACAGGAAAAGGCGGACCGAACAGAACCCCATTAATCAACGGGGCTGTAGTGGAGCGGGTCGAGAGTTTCAAGTTCCTTGGTGTCCACATCACCAAATCAAATCAAAGTTTATTTGTCACGTGCGCCGAATTCAACAGCTGTATACCTTACAGTGAAATGCTGAATACAACAGGTGTAGTAGACCTCACAGTGAAATGCTGAATACAACAGGTGTAGTAGACCTTACAGTGAAATGCTGAATACAACAGGTGTAGTAGACCTCACAGTGAAATGCTGAATACAACAGGTGTAGTAGACCTTACAGTGAAATGCTGAATACAACAGGTGTAGTAGACCTTACAGTGAAATGCTGAATACAACAGGTGTAGTAGACCTTACAGTGAAATGCTTACTTACAGGCTCTAACCAATAGTGCAAAAAAGGTGTTAGGTGAACAATAGGTAGGTAAAGAAATAAAAACAACAGTAAAAAGACAGGCTATATACAGTAGAGAGGCTATATACAGTAGAGAGGCTATATACAGTAGAGAGGCTATATGTAGTGGTGTAGGGTGGGTAGTGGTGTAGGGTAGGGTGGGTGGGTAGTGGTGTAGGGTAGGGTGGGTAGTGGTGTAGGGTAGGTAGTGGTGTAGGGTAGGTAGTGGTGTAGGGTAGGTAGTGGTGTAGGGTGGGTAGTGGTGTAGGGTAGGGTAGTGGTAGTAGGGTTAGCCTCTCGGCTCGGGAGCGGTATTTTCACGTCCAGATGAAATGTTTCCCAAAGTAAACTGCCTGCCACTCAGGGCCAGAAGCTAGGATATGCATATTCAAGTATTGAAGTTTCTAAAACTGTTGGAATGATGCCTGTGAGTATAACAGAACCTATTTGGCAGGCAAAACCCCGGGGACAAACCATCCAAGATGTTTGTTTTTTTGAGGTCACTCTCTTTTCAATGGGGTTTCTATGTGGATCTAGATTTCTAAGGCACTTGCTTGCAGTTCCTATCGCTTCCACTGGATGTCAACAGTCTTTAGAAATTGGTTGATGTTTCTCCATTGAAAAATGAAGAAGTAGGGCTGTTCAGAACGAGGGTTGGGTCACGACTTAAAAGCTCGCTCCACTCTGTTTTTATCCGCTATTGAACACAGTTTATCCGTCTTAAATTTTAGCGATTATTTACCTTAAAAAATACCTAAAGTTGTATTAGGAAAGTTGTTTGACATGTTTGTACAAAAATTACAGGTAATTTATTAGATATTTTGTAGTCATGATGCGTGAGTTGGAACTTGTGTTTTTCTGGATCAAACTGGACAAATAAATTGACATTTTGGATGTATAACGATGGAATTAATTGAACAAAAGGACCATTTGTGATGTTTATGGGACATAATGGAGTGCCAACAGAAGAAGCTCTTCGAAGGTAAGGCATGAATTATATCTTTATTTCTGAGTTTTGTGATGTACCTGGCGGGATGAAATATGATTGTCTGTGTTTGTTTGATGGGGTGCTGTCCTCAGATAATCGCATGGTTTGCTTTCCCCGTAAAGCCGTTTTGAAATCTGACATGATGGCTGGATTGACAAGAAGTTAAGCTTTATTTTGACATATTGCATGTGTATTTTCAAGAATGTTAAATATTTACAATTCTGTAGTTTGAATTTGGCGCCCTGCACTTTAACTGGATGTTGGTCAGGCGAGACGGTAGCGTCCCATCTAGCCTAGAGAGGTTAAAGATTGTTTCACTTCCAAATTTTCCAAATATGGACAACCAAGTTCTTAACTTTGTAACTTTGATGTTCCCTCTACACAAGTTTACACTACTGTTCAAAAGCTATGGGTCACTTAGAAATGTCCTTGTTTAAAAAATAATAATAATAATGATTTTTAATTGAAATAATAATTGTGTCCTTCAAACTTTGCTTTCATCAAAGAATCCTCCATTTGCAGCAATTACAGCCTTGCAGACCTTTGGCATTCTAGTTGTCATTCTAGTTGTTTGACAGATGGTTCACTCCTCCAGCATCTTTTCATTTTTTCTGCGTCTCATGATTGTTCTTCAACCACGGACCACGTGTAACCACGCCAGCCCAGGACCTCTACAACCACGGACGACGTGTAACCACGCCAGCCAAGGACCTCCACAACCACGGACCACGTGTAACCACGCCAGCCCAGGACCTCTACAACCACGGACGACGTGTAACCACGCCAGCCAAGGACCTCCACAACCACGGACCACGTGTAACCACGCCAACCCAGGACCTCCACAATCAGCTTCTTCACCTGTGGGATTGTCTGAGACCAGCCACCTGGACAGCTGATGAAAACTGTGTGTTTGCACAACTGAAGAATTTCTGCACAAAATGTCAGAAACCGTCTCAGGGAAGCTCATTTGTATGCTCGTTGACCTCACCAGGGCCATGACCTGACTGCAGTTAGACGTCGTAACCAACTTCAGTTGGCAAATGCTCACCTTCAATGGCCAGTGGCCAGCTGGAGAAATGTGCTCTTCACGGATGAATCCCGGTTTCAACTGTACCGGGAAACTGCAGACAGCTTGTATGGCATCGTGTGGGCGAGCGGTTTGTTGATGTCAACATTGTGAACAGAGTACCCATGGTGGAGGTGGGGTTATGGTAGGGGCAGTCATAGGCAACGAACAAAATTGCATTTTATTGATGGCAATTTGAATGCACAGAGATACCGGATGACGTTGGGCCTATTGTGCTGCCACCCTATGGGACTCCCAAACACGTCCGGATGTGATGCAGCCTGGATTCAAACCAGGTACTACAGTGACGCCTCTTGCGTTGAGATGCAGTGTCTTAGACCATTGACTGCTGCCATCCCCTCATATTTCAGCGTGATAATGCATGGCCACGATCTGTACACAGTTCCTGGAAGCTGAACATTTCCCAGTTCTTCCAAGGCGGACAAGTGGCGGACTGCACTAACATCGAATAGTCCCCGCGATCTGCAACTGTTCAGGGAAGTCAGGAACCAATACACACAGTCAGTCAGGAAAGCTAAAGCCAACTTCTTCAGGCAGAAGTTTGCATCCTGTAGCTCCAACTCCAAAAAGTTCTGGGACACTGTGAAGTCCATGGAGAACAAGAGCACCTCCTCCCAGCTGCCCACTGCACTGAGGCTAGGTAACACGGTCACCACCGATAAATCCATGATTATCGAAAACTTCAACAAGCATTTCTCAACGGCTGGCCATGCCTTCCGCCTGGCTACTCCAACCTCGGCCAACAGCCCCCCCCCCCCCCCCCCCCGCAGCTACTCGCCCAAGCCTCTCCAGGTTCTCCTTTACCCAAATCCAGATAGCAGATGTTCTGAAAGAGCTGCAAAACCTGGACCCGTACAAATCAGCTGGGCTTGACAATCTGGACCCTCTATTCCTGAAACTATCCGCCGCCATTGTCGCAACCCCCATTACCAGCCTGTTCAACCTCTCTTTCATATCGTCTGAGATCCCCAAGGATTGGAAAGCTGCCGCAGTCATCCCCCTCTTCAAAGGGGGTGACACCCTGGACCCAAACTGTTACAGACCTATATCCATCCTGCCCTGCCTATCTAAGGTCTTCGAAAGCCAAGTCAACAAACAGGTCACTGACCATCTCGAATCCCACCGTACCTTCTCCGCTGTGCAATCTGGTTTCCGAGCCGGTCACGGGTGTACCTCAGCCACGCTCAAGGTACTAAACGATATCATAACTGCCATCGATAAAAGACAGTACTGTGCAGCCGTCTTCATAGACCTTGCCAAGGCTTTCGACTCTGTCAATCACCGTATTCTTATCGGCAGACTCAGTAGCCTCGGTTTTTCGGATGACTGCCTTGCCTGGTTCACCAATTACTTTGCAGACAGAGTTCAGTGTGTCAAATCGGAGGGCATGCTGCATCCGGTCCTCTGGCAGTCTCTATGGGGGTGCCACAGGGTTCAATTCTCGGGCCGACTCTTTTCTCTGTATATATCAATGATGTTTCTCATGCTGCGGGCGATTCCCTGATCCACCTCTACGCAGACGACACCATTCTATATACTTCCGGCCCGTCCTTGGACACTGTGCTATCTAACCTCCAAACGAGCTTCAATGCCATACAGCACTCCTTCCGTGGCCTCCAACTGCTCTTAAACGCTAGTAAAACCAAATGCATGCTTTTCAACCATTCGCTGCCTGCACCCGCACGCCTGACCAGCATCACCACCCTGGATGGTTCCGACCTTGAATATGTGGACATCTATAAGTACCTAGGTGTCTGGCTAGACTCTAAACTCTCCTTCCAGACCCATATCAAACATCTCCAATCGAAAATCAAATCAAGAGTCGGCTTTCTATTCCGCAACAAAGCCTCCTTCACTCACGCCGCCAAACTTACCCTAGTAAAACTGACTATCCTACCGATCCTCGACTTCAGCGATGTCATCTACAAAATTGCTTCCAACACTCTACTCAGCAAACTGGATGCAGTTTATCACAGTGCCATCCGTTTTGTCACTAAAGCACCTTATACCACCCACCACTGCGACTTGTATGCTCTAGTCGGCTGGCCCTCGCTACATATTCGTCGCCAGACCCACTGGCTCCAGGTCATCTACAAGTCCATGCTAGGTAAAGCTCCGCCTTATCTCAGTTCACTGGTTACGATGGCAACACCCATCCGTAGCACGCGCTCCAGCAGGTGTATCTCACTGATCATCCCTAAAGCCAACACCTCTTTTGGCCGCCTTTCGTTCCAGTTCTCTGCTGCCTGTGACTGGAACGAATTGCAAAAATCGCTGAAGTTGGAGACTTTTATCTCCCTCACCAACTTCAAACATCTGCTATCTGAGCAGCTAACCGATCGCTGCAGCTGTACATAGTCTATTGGTAAATAGCCCACCCATTTTCACCTACCTCATCCCCATACTGTTTTTATTTATTTATTTTTCTGCTCTTTTGCACACCAATATCTCTACCTGTACATAACCATCTGATCATTTATCACTCCAGTGTTAATCTGCATAATTGTAATTATTCGCCTACCTTCTCATGCCTTTTGCACACAATGTATATATAGACTCCCCTTTTTTCTACTGTGTTATTGACTTGTTAATTGTTTACTCCATGTGTAACTCTGTGTTGTCTGTTCACACTGCTATGCCTTATCTTGGCCAGGTCGCAGTTGCAAATGAGAACTTGTTCTCAACTGGCCTACCTGGTTAAATAAAGGTGTTCTCAACTGGCCTACCTGGTTAAATAAAGGTGTTCTCAACTGGCCTACCTGGTTAAATAAAGGTGTTCTCAACTAGCCTACCTGGTTAAATAAAGGTGTTCTCAACTGGCCTACCTGGTTAAATAAAGGTGTTCTCAACTGGCCTACCTGGTTAAATAAAGGTGTTCTCAACTAGCCTACCTGGTTAAATAAAGGTGTTCTCAACTAGCCTACCTGGTTAAATAAAGGTGTTCTCAACTAGCCTACCTGGTTAAATAAAGGTGTTCTCAACTAGCCTACCTGGTTAAATAAAGGTGTTCTCAACTGGCCTACCTGGTTAAATAAAGGTGTTCTCAACTGGCCTACCTGGTTAAATAAAGGTGTTCTCAACTAGCCTACCTGGTTAAATAAAGGTGTTCTCAACTGGCCTACCTGGTTAAATAAAGGTGTTCTCAACTGGCCTACCTGGTTAAATAAAGGTGTTCTCAACTGGCCTACCTGGTTAAATAAAGGTGTTCTCAACTGGCCTACCTGGTTAAATAAAGGTGTTCTCAACTAGCCTACCTGGTTAAATAAAGGTGTTCTCAACTAGCCTACCTGGTTAAATAAAGGTGTTCTCAACTGGCCTACCTGGTTAAATAAAGGTGTTCTCAACTGGCCTACCTGGTTAAATAAAGGTGTTCTCAACTGGCCTACCTGGTTAAATAAAGGTGTTCTCAACTAGCCTACCTGGTTAAATAAAGGTGTTCTCAACTAGCCTACCTGGTTAAATAAAGGTGTTCTCAACTAGCCTACCTGGTTAAATAAAGGTGTTCTCAACTAGCCTACCTGGTTAAATAAAGGTGTTCTCAACTAGCCTACCTGGTTAAATAAAGGTGTTCTCAACCAGCCTACCTGGTTAAATAAAGGTGTTCTCAACTAGCCTACCTGGTTAAATAAAGGTGTTCTCAACTAGCCTACCTGGTTAAATAAAGGTGTTCTCAACTAGCCTACCTGGTTAAATAAAGGTGTTCTCAACTAGCCTACCTGGTTAAATAAAGGTGTTCTCAACTAGCCTACCTGGTTAAATAAAGGTGTTCTCAACCAGCCTACCTGGTTAATTAAAGGTGTTCTCAACTAGCCTACCTGGTTAAATAAAGGTGTTCTCAACTAGCCTACCTGGTTAAATAAAGGTGTTCTCAACTAGCCTACCTGGTTAAATAAAGGTGTTCTCAACTAGCCTACCTGGTTAAATAAAGGTGTTCTCAACTGGCCTACCTGGTTAAATAAAGGTGTTCTCAACTAGCCTACCTGGTTAAATAAAGGTGTTCTCAACTAGCCTACCTGGTTAAATAAAGGTGTTCTCAACTAGCCTACCTGGTTAAATAAAGGTGTTCTCAACTGGCCTACCAGGTTAAATAAAGGTGTTCTCAACTAGCCTACCTGGTTAAATAAAGGTGTTCTCAACTAGCCTACCTGGTTAAATAAAGGTGTTCTCAACTGGCCTACCAGGTTAAATAAAGGTGTTCTCAACTAGCCTACCTGGTTAAATAAAGGTGTTCTCAACTAGCCTACCTGGTTAAATAAAGGTGTTCTCAACTGGCCTACCTGGTTAAATAAAGGTGTTCTCAACTAGCCTACCTGGTTAAATAAAGGTGTTCTCAACTGGCCTACCTGGTTAAATAAAGGTGTTCTCAACTGGCCTACCTGGTTAAATAAAGGTGAAATAAAAAAAAATAAAAAAATAAAGGACTGCATCTCCGGACATTTCAACCATTGTTTGGGATGTTCTGGCTCGACGTGACCAACAGCGTGTTCCAGTTCCCGCCAATATCCAGCAACTTCTCACAGCCATTGAAGAGGAGTGGGACAACATTCCATAGGCCACAATTAACCGCCTGATCAACTCTATGTGAATTTGAATGAGTTTAACATTTTTGCAAATTTATTTAAAAAAATAGAAAAATGAAATAACACATTTACAAGTATTCAGACCCTTTACTCAGTACTTTGTTGAAGCACCTTTGGCAGCGATTACAGCCTCGAGTCTTCTTGATACAAGCTTGGCTCACCTATATTTAGGGAGTTTCTCATTCTTTTCTGCAGATCCTCTCAAGCTCTGTCAGGTTGGATGGGGAGTGTCGGTTTATAGCTATTTTCAGGTCTCTCCAGAGATGTTAGATCGGGTTCAAGTCCGGGATCTGGCTGGGCCACTCAAGGGCATTCAGAGACTTGTCCCGAAGCCACTCCTGTGTTGTCGTGGATATGTGCTTAGGATTGTTGTCCTGTTGGAAGGTGAACCCCAATCTGAGGTCTCTGGAGCAGGGTTTCATCAAGGATCTTTGCTCCGTTCATCTTTCTCTCGATCCTGACTAATCTCCCAGTCCCTGGTCCCTGCTGCTGAAAAACTTCCCCATAGCATGATGCTGCCACCACGCTTCGCCGTAGGGATGGTGCCAGGTTTCCTCCAGACGTGCCGCTTGGCATTCAAGCCAAATAGTTCAATCTTGGTTTCATCAGACCAGAAAATCTTGTTCCTGCTGTTTTGAGAGTCCTTTAGGTGCCTTTTGGCAAACTCCAAGGTGGCTGTCATGTGCCTTTTTCTGAGGAGTGGCTTCCGTCTGGCAACTCTACCATAAAGGCATGATTAGTGGAGTGCTGCAGAGATGGTTATCCTTCTGGAAGGTTCTCCCATCTCCACAGAGGAACAATGGAGCTCTGCCAGAGTGACCATTGTATTCTTGGCCACCTCCCTGACCAAGGCCCTTCTCCCCCTGATTGCTCAGTTTGGCCAGACGGCCAGCTCTAGGAATGGTCTTGGTGGTTCCAAACTTCTTCCATTTCAGAATGATGAGGCCACTGTGTTCTTGGGGACCTTCAATGCTGCAGAAATGTTTTGGTACCCTTCCCTAGATCGGTGCCTTGACACAATCCTGTCTTGGAGCTCTACAGACAATTCCTTCAACCTTATTGCTTGGTTTTTGCTCTGACATGCATTGTCAACTGTGGGCCCTTATATAGACAGGTGTGTAGCTTTCCAAATCATGTCCAAACATTGAATTTACTACAGGTGGACTCCAGTCAAGTTGTAGAAACATCTCAAGGTTGATCAATGGAAACAGGATGAACCTGAGCTCAATTTCGAGTCTCATAGCAAAGGGTCTGAATACTTATGTAAATAAGGCATTTATCTTTATCATTTGTAAGAAATTAGCAAAAAAATCCTAAAAACCTGTTTTCGCTTTGTCAGTATGGGGTATTGTGTGTAGATGGATGAGGAACACAAGTTAATCCGTTTTATAATACCGGCTGTAACGTAACAAAATGTGGAAAAAGGGGAATGGGTCTGAATACTTTCTGAATGCACTGTAGGTCTTAAGGGTAATAAAATGTTTTCTGCTGATGTACAAAGTACACAGTGGTTGTGATTTACTGATTGTTTTGTGATACAACAGATAGTTTGTTGACACAACCATTGTACGGTGTCTCCACAACTCTTGTGTAAAGACTTCTGTGCAGAAGAGCAATCGTTGTGACAAATTTATTGTAGATCAGTTGTGCAAATTGTGCTTCAAATCAAATGTTATTGATCACATACACATATTTATCAGATGTTATTGCGTGTGTAGTGAAATGCTTGTGTTTCTAGCTCCAACAGTGCATTAATATCTAACAATTCACAATACACACAAAATCTAAAAGTAAAATAATGGAATTAAGAAATATATAAATATTAAATATGTCAGAGTGGCATTGACTAAAATACAGTAGAATATAGTAGAATAGAATACAGTAGACTAAAAGACAGTAGACTAAAATACAGTAGAATATAGTAGAATAGAATACAGTAGAATAGAATACAGTAGAATAGAATACAGTAGAATAGAATACAGTATATACATATGAAATGAGTAAAGCAGTAAGTAAACATTGTTAAAGTGAACAGTGATTTCATGTCTATGTATATAGGGCAGCAGCATCTAAGGTGCAGTGTTGAGTAATCAGGTGGAAGGCAGCTAGTGATGGCTATTTACCAGTCTCGATGTCCTTGAGATAGAAGCTGTTTTTCAGTCTTCTCGGTCCCAGCTTTGATGCACCTGTACTGACCTCGCCTTCTGGATGATAACAGGGTGAACAGGCAGTGGCTCGGGTGGTTGATGTTCTTGATGATCTTTTTGGCCTTCCTGTGACGTCGAGTGGTGTAGGTGTCCTGGTGCGTTGGGCAGACCACACCACCCTCTGGAGATCCCTGCGGTTGTGGGCGGTGCATTTTCCGTACCAGGCGGTGATACAGCCCGACAGGATCCTCTCAATTGTGCATCTGTAAAAGTTTGTGAGGGTCTTAAAGTGCCAAGCCAAATTTCTTCAGCCTCCCGCCTTCCCGTCAGGAAGTCCAGGACCCAATTGCACAGGGCGAGGTTCAGACCCAGGGCCTTAAGCTTAATGATGAGCTTGGAGGGCACTATGGTGTTGAATGCTGAGCTGTAGTCAATGAACATCATTCTTACATAGGTATTCCTCTTGTCCAGATGGGATAGGACAGTGTGCAGTGTGGTTGAGATTGCATCGTCTGTGGACCTGTTGGGGCGGTATGCAAACTGAAGTGGGTCTAAGGTGGCCGGTAAGGTGGAGGTGATATGATCCTTGACTAGTCTCTCAAAGCACTTCATGATGACGGAAGTGAGTGCTACGGGGGCGGTAGTCATTTAGTTGCCTTCTTGGGTACAGGAACAATAGTGGGATCTTGAAGCATGTGGGAACAGCAGACTGGGACAGGGAGAGATTGAATATGTCCGTAAACAGCTACAAAACTTTTGCACAATTGATACATCGACACAAGGTATTAAAAACTATTTGTAAAATGACATAGTGCCCTATTGACACCACCTTTGACCGGCGTATGTCTGTGTGTGTTGAGGGCTATTCTATTTCACTGTTTACTCAGCCCTCTCCCTGCATCTGCTTCGGGTTCAGGTTGAAGTTTTGATAGAGCTGATCACAGTCAACCCTCAGGAGGTCTAAACAACCTTCTGGAGGGCAGGGGTCAACTGAGGAAAGTGTTTCTACAGTAGCAAAAACCTTCACAAGAAAATGTCACATTTCTACAGTAGATTTTACAGCACTCTTGACGGAGTTTATGTTTAACAGAGATAAACATTTTATAATTTTTATTCTTCCTTCAAATGGTTTACAAAATAGCAATCAAGTTTTTCCTCAGTTTTTTTATGACTCTAAACCCAAATTAAAATAAACATATTGGAAACGAAATCTAAATCTATCAGGGAAATAGAGTTGACAGTTTATGGTTGTGACCATGGTGATTTGCATATTGTTTGGTTTCAATCTATCAAGAGTAGAGAACTTTACAGACCATGTGGTCTTGTTGCATTAGATGAGGACATGAAGTCTTTACGGTGTAACTCACCCTGATCATCCCGGATTCATTTAGGATTTTAAACAAATCTGACAGAGTTGACCAAATCTGCAGACCAATTTTTTGGAAGCACAGTTTTGGGAGAGATATTCTTTAAAGGCAGAGAGAGAGCTATTGCACGAAACTAGGTAAGATCCCTTTTTCAGTTAATATTCATTACTGACAGTTGTGGTATCCCGGAAGACCGGGGGGTTGTTATAGAGGGGAGATACGTTGTGCCACGTTGGCTCCTTCTGCTGTGAGTACGCGAGCTGGGCACCCCGACACGGGTGGCTTCAAGAGGAGGTAATTAGGGGAAAGTGTCAACCAGCCGTAGAGGCCACATAAAAGGAGCACTGTGGCACACCGAGGGAGAGAGCTGGGAGAGACCGACACAAAGCCGAAGCTGAGAAGAAGGACAGAGCCAAACCTATGAGATTTTCTTCATGTTTATTTTATGGCCAAGTAAAGAAGTGTTTGCGGACTCAAACTTCCCAGTCTCTGTGTTAATCTCTTCACGCTCAAACCCAACGCCCCACGGTTTACCAAACAGTTAATATAATATCCTTTTTCAGTTCATTTTCATTATTGACAGTTATTTTATTTTAAACCCTTTTTTTTTGGAGAGTTAGAAATTGTAATCCTTCGCTCCAGAAAAGGTCATTTCTGGGCATACAATAGAGCCGACATGGAAATGAGAAACATAGAAAATGTTTTGAACATTCCTAAAACAAATATTTCCCTTTATTAATGTAATTTTTATGCTAAAAAAAATGCAATAAAATACACTTTTTTCAACTTTAAAAATTAAGGTTCCTGAAGGACAAGGATTGTCATGTGTATGTGACAAATAAAATTTGATTTGATTTGATTTGATTTGTCCCGACGTTCAAGAATCTACATTCATTGCGAGAGTGAAAGTAAAGTACATACAGTGGGGCAAAAAAGTATTTAGTCAGCCACCAATTGTGCAAGTTCTCCCACTTAAAAAGATGAGAGAGGCCTGTAATTTTCATCATAGGTACACTTCAACTATGACAGATAAAATTAGAGAAAAAAAATCCAGAAAATCACCTTGTAGGATTTTAATGAATTTATTTGCAAATTATGGTGGAAAATAAGTATTTGCCCCACTGTATATGATCAGAATAATTTATATGTCTTAAACAGAGTTTTTCCATATTTGGTTTTGGGGTTTTCTGTTTTCCTTGAAATGTGGTGTCCGTTTCAGTCTGACAAAATAAACCGGATGTCCTACAACAATGAAACTAGATATCCTGCACAACTTAAGCCCTAGCCTATAGGCCTACAATGGGCAAGAAGGTCAAATAGGCATCATTTACACCTGATGTGTCCCCTTCCTCTCCTATTAAATAGGCATCAGTTAAACCTGATGTGTCCCCTTCCTCTCCTATTAAATAGGCATAATTTAAACCTGATGTCCCCTTCCTCTCCTATTAAATAGGCATCCTATTAAATAGGCATAATTTAAACCTGATGTCCCCTTCCTCTCCTATTAAATAGGCATCAGTTAAACCTGATGTGTCCCCTTCCTCTCCTATTAAATAGGCATAATTTAAACCTGATGTGTCCCCTTCCTCTCCTATTAAATAGGCATAAGTTAAACCTGATGTGTCCCCTTCCTCTCCTATTAAATAGGCATCAGTTAAACCTGATGTGTCCTCCCATCAGTTCCTGATGTGTCCTATTAAATAGGCATCAGTTAAACCTGATGTGTCCCCTTCCTCTCCTATTAAATAGGCATCAGTTAAACCTGATGTGTCCCCTTCCTCTCCTATTAAATAGGCATCAGTTAAAGCACCTTCCTCTCCTATTAAATAGACATAATTTAAACCTGATGTGTCCCCTTCCTCTCCTATTAAATAGGCATCAGTTAAACCTGATGTGTCCCCTTCCTCTCCTATTAAATAGGCATCAGTTAAACCTGATGTGTCCCCTTCCTCTCCTATTAAATAGGCATCAGTTAAACCTGATGTGTCCCCTTCCTCTCCTATTAAATAGGCATCAGTTAAAGCACCTTCCTCTCCTATTAAATAGGCATCAGTTAAAGCACCTTCCTCTCCTATTAACTTTAAGCAACCAGTATCCCTGCAGCAAGGGCATCTGTTATCCTAACAGGTAAAGGATATGTTTTAGTTGTCACCCTATAGGATCATGTGTCATAACCGTAGGGCTGGAAGGGTTAACACATTTCCTCTCCGAGTTGAGGACGTGTCTCTAATCCAGGATCAAGCAGCGTTCTGCCCACGGGGAAGGCACCAACCCTCCTCATCCATCCATCCATCCACCGCTCTGTGCTTCAACTTCAGGACTGAGTCCCAAATGGCCCCCTATTCCCTATACAGTGCACTACTTTTGACCAGGGGCCGTGTACTATATAGAGAATAGAGTGCCAAACCAAACTCTGGATCAGCTGCCATATAAATGAGAGCAGAGTAAATAAAAGGGTAGTTAGAGCCCCTCCAGATGATTTCACTAGGTAGGGTTTCACAACCTCACTGACTTCCTGCTGTTTCACAAGAGGAACATTCAATTAATATCCCAATGTATATGATGTACTGTAAGATACCTTGCATTCCGGTATAACAAATGTAGCAGATTCAGCCAAGTCCAGATACTGTCCGGAGACTTAATACGATCGCGGCAACGTGCCATCCAGCTGACATATGAATAAATGCGGTATCCGCGAACATTGTCTTTAATCAATCAATCAATCAAATGTATTTATAAAGCCCTTCTTACATCAGCTGATGTCACAAAGTGCTGTACAGAAACCCAGCCTAAAACCCCCAAACAGCAAGCAATGCAGGTGTAGAAGCACGGTGGCTAGGAAAAATTCCCTAGAAAGGCCAAAACCTAGGAAGAAACCTAGAGAGGAACCAGACTATGAGGGGTGGCCAGTCCTCTTCTGGCTGTGCCGGGTGGAGATTATAACAGAACATGGCCAAGATGTTCAAATGTTCATAAACTACCAGCAGCGTCAAATAATAATAATCACAGTGGTTGTAGAGGGTGCAGCAAGTCAGCACCTCAGGAGTAAATGTCAGTTGGCTTTTCATAGCCGATCATTCAGAGATCGAGACAGCAGGTGAAGTAGAGAGAGAGAGAGTCGAAAACAGAAGGGTATGGTATTTCATTAGGATCCCCATTAGCTGTTGCAATAGCAGCAGCTACTCTTCCTGGGGTTCACACAAAACATGAACCATCACATGAAACAGAATATTAATAGACAAGACAAGGGGGTGTCAGGGGGCACTGTGGCACCGTCAAACGATACCCCCGTACAGGACCAACCAGGCAGGATATAACCCCACCCACTTTGCTAAAGCACAGCCCCCACACCGCTAGAGGGATATCAACAGACCAACTTACTACCCGGAGACAAGGCTGAGTATGGCCAACGAAGAACTCCTCCACCGCATGACCCAGAGGGGGTACAAACCGGACAGGAAGATCACGTCTGTGACTCAACCCACTTAAGTGGAAGAGCACCAGTAAGCCAGTGACTCAGCCCCTGTAATAGGGTCAGAGGCAGAGAATCCCAGTGGAGAGAGGGGAACCGGCCAGGCAGAGACAGCAATGGCAGTTCGTCGCTCCAGAGCCTTCACCTTCACACCCCTGGGCCAGGCTACACTCAATCATAGGACCTACTGAAGAGATGAGTCTTCAGTAAAGATTTAAAGGTCGAGACCGAGTTTGCGTCTCTCACATGGGTAGGCAGACCATTCCATAAAAACGGAGCTCTATAGGAGAAAGCCCTGCCTCCAGCTGTTTGCTTAGAAATTCTAGGGACAATTAGGAGGCCTGCGTCTTGTGACAGTACCGTACGTATAGGTATGTACGGCAGGACCAAATCAGAGAGATACAATTGAAGTTGGAAGTTTACATACACCTTCGCCAAATACATTTAAACTCAGTTTTTCACAATTCCTGATATTTAATCCGAGGAAAAATTCCCTGTCTTAGGTCAGTTAGGATTACCACTTTATTTTTAAGAATGTGAAATGTCAGAATAATAGTAGAGAGAATTATTTATTTCAAGTTTTATTTCTTTCATCACATTCCCAGTAGGTCAGAAGTTTACATACACGCAATTAGTATTTGGTAGCATTGCCTTTAAATTGTTTAACTTGAGTCAAACGTTTCGGGTAGCCTTCCTCAAGCTTCCCACAATAAGTTGGGTGAATTTTGGCCCATTCCTCCTGACAGAGCTGGTGTAACTGAGTCAGGTTTGTAGGCCTCCTTGCTCGCACATGCTTTTTCAGTTATGCCCATACATTTTCTATAGGATTGAGGTCAGGGCTTTGTGATGGCCACTCCAATACCTTGACTTTGTTGTCCTTAAGCCATTTTGCCACAACTTTAGAAGTATGCTTGGGGTCATTGTCCATTTGGAAGACCTATTTGCAGCCAAGCTTTAACTTCCTGTCTGATGTCTTAAGATGTTGCTTCAATATATCCACATATTTTTCCGTCCTCATGATGCCATCTATTTTGTGAAGTGCACCACTCCCTCCTGTAGCAAAGCACCCCCACAACATGATGCTGCCACCCCCGTGCTTCACGTTTGGGATGGTGTTCTTTGGCTTGCAAGCATCCCTCTTTTTCCTCCAAACATAACGATGGTCATTATGGCCAAAAAGTTCTAGTTTTGTTTCATCAGACCAGAGCACATTTCTCCAAAAAGTACAATCTTTGTCCCCATGTGCAGTTGCAAACCGTAGTCTGGCTTTTTATGGCAGTTTTGGAGCAGTGGCTTTTTCCTTGCTGAGTGGCCTTTCAGTTTATGTCGATTTAGGACTCGTTTTACTGTGGATATAGATAGTTTGTTAGGTCCTTTGCTGCTGTTCTGGGATTGATATGCACTTTTCACACCAAAGTACATTCATCTCTAGGAGACAGAACGCATCTCCTTCCTGAGCGGTATGACGGCTGTGTTGTCCCATGGTGTTTATACTAGCGTACTATTGTTTGTACAGATGATCGCTACACCTCCAATTGACTCAAAATATGTCAGTTAGCGTATTAGAAGCTTCTAAAGCCATGACATAATTTTCCAAGCTGTTTAAAGGCACAGTCAACTTAGTGTATGTAAACTTCTGACCCACTGGAATTGTGATACAGTGAATTATAAGTGAAATAATCTGTCTGTAAGCAATTGTTGGAAAAATTACTTGTGTCATGCACAAAGTAGATGTCCTAACCGACTTGCCAAAACTATAGTTTGCTAACAAGAAATGTGTGGAGTGGTTGAAAAACAAGTTTTAATGACTCCAACCTAAGTGTATGTAAACTTCCGACTGCAACTGTAGGTAGGAGCAAGCCCATGTAATGCTTTGTAGGTTAGCAGTAAAACCTTGAAATCAGCCCTGGCCTTGACAGGAAGCCAGTGTAGGGAGGCTAGCACTGGAGTAATATGATCAAATGTTTTGGGATCTAGTCAGGATTCTAGCAGCCGTATTTAGCACTAACTGAAGTTTATTTAGTGCTTTATCCGGGTAGCCGGAAAGTAGAGCATTGCAGTCGTCTAACCTAGAAGTGACAAAAGCATGGATGATCTTTTCTGCATCATTTTTGGACAAAAATCTTTAAAACTTTGTTGACAAACTGCCATCAGATTGAGTTCCCGCGTTATTTTCCCTTTACAGTTAAAGTTCCTATTAAACTGTGTGTGATAATGGCTTGAAGTGTCCATCCAACAAATATAGTTTGTTTTACTGTACATACAGCCTAGCTAAAGTACTGTCACGTTCTGACCTTAGTTCTTTTGTTATGTCTTTGTTTTTAGTTTGGTCAGGGCTTGAGTTGGGTTGTGTAGTCTATGTTCTTTTTTCTATGTTGTGTTTTTGTGTTTGGCCTGGTATGGTTCTCAAATCAGAGGCAGGTGTCGTTCGTTGTCTCTGATTGAGAATCATACTTAGGTAGCCTTTTCCCACCTGTGTTTCGGGGGTGATTATTTCCTGTTTAGTGCTTTTTCCATTCAATTTACGGGACTGTTCATTTGTCGTTTGGTTCAGTGTTCAGTTATTTTATAAAAAATATGAACACTTACCACGCTGAGCTTTGGTCCTCACCTTCTTCCACCACAGGCGGTCGTTACAAGTTTAGAAGGCTACAGTTGGTTTTACCTGAATGAGTTATTGTAATGACTCTGTCGTCATCATCTTTAGTTATAATAAAGTTATATATAATAATCTCTGATGTGCTTTCCTGTATCAGTACCCATGGATATCATAATTATATAATTATATGTTTCATTCATCATGACGCTGTGTCTTTATGATGCTGAAATTACCACACACGACAGGGAGGGCAGGGCGGTGCTGTGGGCATAAACTACCTGTGGGGAAAATAAATAGGATTTTAATAAATTCTTGAATGTGTAAATACTAGAGATGTTAACTTTAATGTTTCTTATTGTGCAGCAGCTATGGTACATTAGAAGGTCAGTCTTCATGGATAATTGACAATGATTAGGTGTGTTTTTCACCATTCCAGATCAGACATCACCCCTCTCTCCCTCTCTTTCTCTCTCCCGATCTCTTCTGTTTTCATAATAGACAGCAGCAACAATTTGTGTGTTTTTATAAGGGTCTTTGAGTGTTCTTGACAATATGTGATTCACTCGAAGCCAAAACTTGTCCAAACGACGGTAGTGTCCTTAGATGTTCTTCTGTTTGCATTAGAAGTCTTCATGTTTGGAGCTTTAGAACACTATGTTAACTGACAACATCGTATCGTCATGGAAACAAAACATCAGGTTTTACGTCTAATTAAACAGTAATCTCAGGTTATATGTTTAATTAAACCGTAATCTCAGGTTTTATGTTTAATTAAACAGTAATCTCAGGTTATATGTTTAATTAAACCGTAATCTCAGGTTTTATGTTTAATTAAACAGTAATCTCAGGTTATATGTTTAATTAAACCGTAATCTCAGTTTATATGTTTAATTAAACCATAATCTCAAGTTTTATGTTGAATTAAACAGTAATCTCAGGTTTTATGTCTAATTAAACATCACAGGGTTTATGTTGAATTAAACAGTAATCTCAGGTTTTATGTTTAATTAAACATCACAGGGTTTATGTTTAATTAAACAGTAATCTCAGGTTTTATGTTTAATTAAACATCACAGGGTTTATGTTTAATTAAACAGTAATCTCAGGTTTTATGTTTAATTAAACATCACAGGGTTTATGTTTAATTAATCAGTAATCTTGGGGTTTATGTCTAATTAAAGGGTAATCTCAAGTTTTTATGTTTAATTAAACAGTAATCTCGGGGGGAAATGACACTTGTGTCTCCTCATGGCAGAATTATGAATATGTCAAACAAAAGGTAAATGAATCATGAAAATACCAGAAGTCAAGTGATGCATTTCTGGGTGGAAGGAAGGCATTGTTGAAGTCTGCTAGCGGAAAGGTGTAGAAAGGTAATTTTTACAAACTGCTTTTAAAAAGTTCCAGTGATCCTTACCTGTGCATTCAGGAGTGTATCATTCAGGTGTGTATAATTCAGGTGTGGTAAAATGTCTACATGGGCGAGGTGCAGAGCGGGGATGATGAATCACCTGAGAGGTGTTCTAGTTAGCGTTCCATTTTGGGAGGGTAAGCCAACGCCTGGGGAAGAGAATATGGGCTGAACTTCAATCCAATTATACTTACTAAAATAGCATCTAACTGATCGACGGGCAGCTTGAGTCTCCCTTCCTTCTGACAATAGTCAGAGATTTGACATTTTCCATACACATGTAGCAGAAAGACAAGCTACATACAGTACCAGTCAAAAGTTTGGACACACCAACTCATTCATGAGTTTCTTTTGACTAATAACTTAGTTTTGATGTCTATGTAATAACACGTATGGAATCACACAACTACACAACTACAAAATAACAACCGTGGCAAAAACCCGAAACAGTCCTATCTGGTGCAGAGAACACAAAGACAGGAAACAACCACCCACAAACCCCAACACAAAACAAGCTACCTAAATATGGTTCCCGATCAGAGACAATGACTAACACCTGCCTCTGATTGAGAACCATATCAGGCCATAAATAGAAACGGACAAATTAGACACACAACATACAGTGCCTTGCGAAAGTATTCGGCCCCCTTGAACTTTGCGACCTTTTGCCACATTTCAGGCTTCAAACATAAAGATATAAAACTGTATTTTTTTGTGAAGAATCAACAACAAGTGGGATACAATCATGAAGTGGAACGATTTTTATTGGATATTTCAAACTTTTTTAACAAATCAAAAACTGAAAAATTGGGCGTGCAAAATTATTCAGCCCCTTTACTTTCAGTGCAGCAAACTCTCTCAAGAAGTTCAGTGAGGATCTCTGAATGATCCAATGTTGACCTAAATGACTAATGATGATAAATACAATCCACCTGTGTGTAATCAAGTCTCCGTATAAATGCACCTGCACTGTGATAGTCTCAGAGGTCCGTTAAAAGCGCAGAGAGCATCATGAAGAACAAGGAACACACCAGGCAGGTCCGAGATACTGTTGTGAAGAAGTTTAAAGCCGGATTTGGATACAAAAAGATTTCCCAAGCTTTAAACATCCCAAGGAGCACTGTGCAAGCGATAATATTGAAATGGAAGGAGTATCAGACCACTGCAAATCTACCAAGACCTGGCCGTCCCTCTAAACTTTCAGCTCATACAAGGAGAAGACTGATCAGAGATGCAGCCAAGAGGCCCATGATCACTCTGGATGAACTGCAGAGATCTACAGCTGAGGTGGGAGACTCTGTCCATAGGACAACAATCAGTCGTATATTGCACAAATCTGGCCTTTATGGAAGAGTGGCAAGAAGAAAGCCATTTCTTAAAGATATCCATAAAAAGTGTCGTTTAAAGTTTGCCACAAGCCACCTGGGAGACACACCAAACATGTGGAAGAAGGTGCTCTGGTCAGATGAAACCAAAATTGAACTTTTTGGCAACAATGCAAAACGTTATGTTTGGCGTAAAAGCAACACAGCTCATCACCCTGAACACACCATCCCCACTGTCAAACATGGTGGTGGCAGCATCATGGTTTGGGCCTGCTTTTCTTCAGCAGGGACAGGGAAGATGGTTAAAATTGATGGGAAGATGGATGGAGCCAAATACAGGACCATTCTGGAAGAAAACCTGATGGAGTCTGCAAAAGACCTGAGACTGGGACGGAGATTTGTCTTCCAACAAGACAATGATCCAAAACATAAAGCAAAATCTACAATGGAATGGTTCAAAAATAAACATATCCAGGTGTTAGAATGGCCAAGTCAAAGTCCAGACCTGAATCCAATCGAGAATCTGTGGAAAGAATTGAAAACTGCTGTTCACAAATGCTCTCCATCCAACCTCACTGAGCTCGAGCTGTTTTGCAAGGAGGAATGTGCAAAACTGATAGAGACATACCCCAAGCGACTTACAGCTGTAATCGCAGCAAAAGGTGGCGCTACAAAGTATTAACTTAGGGGGCTGAATAATTTTGCACGCCCAATTTTTCAGTTTTTGATTTGTTAAAAAAGTTTGAAATATCCAATAAATGTCGTTCCACTTCATGATTGTGTCCCACTTGTTGTTGATTCTTCACAAAAAAATACAGTTTTATATCTTTATGTTTGAAGCCTGAAATGTGGCAAAAGGTCGCAAAGTTCAAGGGTGCCAAATACTTTCGCAAGACACTGTAGAATGCCCACCCAGCTCACGTCCTGACCAACACTAAAACAAGGAAAACACAAAAGAACTATGGTCAGAACGTGACACATTCACTCAGAACACTGGGGGTACTGGGTAATCAAACTCAGAAATCTTTGGTTATAAATGAGAAGCCACAAATCTGGGAGGAGGAACGATGAGGTAAAGGTGACACCTCTTTAAAGGTGAGGATTCTTCTCCCTTCTAAGAGGTCAACCTCCAGTCTTATGGCTGTAGTTTGCTTCCCAAATGGCACCCTATTCTCTATATAGTGCACTACTTTAAACCAGAGCCCTATTCCCTATATAGTGCACTACTTTAAACCAGAGCCCTATTCCGTATATAGTGCACTATTTTAGACCAGAACCCTATGGAACCCTATTCCCTATATAGTGCACTACTTTAGACCAGAACCAAATTCAAAACTAGTGCACAACATAGAGGGCGGTTCCTCTTTTCCGTTCTGCAAAAATGCTGCAAAAAAAACAACACTCAAACTGGACAGTTTTATCTAAATCTCTTCATTCAAAGAAGGCTAACACCCTTAGTAGAACTGCCTTTTAGGATGCTAACACCCTGAGCAGAGCTGCCATTTAGGATGCTAACACCCTGAGCGAAGCTAACATTTAGGATGCTAACACCCTGAGCAGAGCTGCCATTTAGGATGCTAACACCCTGAGCGAAGCTAACATTTAGGATGCTAACACCCTGAGCAGAGCAGAGCTGTCCTTTAGGATGCTAACACCCTGAGCAGAACTGCCATTTAGGATGCTAACACCCTGAGCAGAGCTGTCCTTTAGGATGCTAACACCCTGAGCAGAGCTGTCCTTTAGGATGCTAACACCCTGAGCAGAGCTGTCCTTTAGGATGCTAACACCCTGAGCGGAGCTGCAATTTAGGATGCTAACACCCTGAGCAGAGCTGTCCTTTAGGATGCTAACACCCTGAGCAGAGCTGTCTTTTAGGATGCTAACACCCTGAGCAGAGCTGTCTTTTAGGATGCTAACACCCTGAGCAGAGCTGTCCTTTAGGATGCTAACACCCTGAGCAGAGCTGTCCTTTAGGATGCTAACACCCTGAGCAGAGCTTCCATTTAGGATGCTAACACCCTGAGCAGAACTGGCTTTTAGGATGCTAACACCCTGAGCAGAGCTTCCATTTAGGATGCTAACACCCTGAGCAGAACTGTCTTTTAGGATGCTAACACCCCGAGCGGAACTGTCTTTTAGGATGCTAACACCCTGAGCAGAGCTGCCTGGGATCAGTGGGATGGTCGGGGGCATCAGAGTAACATAAGACACATTCTTGGAGACACTAGCGATCCTGGTTTGGCACGCAGCTCTGCGTATCCCTCCCAGGAACACCTTCAGAGCTAGTCATAGCCCCTAGACCAGACACACACACACACACACACACACACACAACGTTTTCATCCACACAAAGATAGATAGTATGTCGGTTAGGATGGTAAGCTGTTTTTCACGGGTCATGTTATCTCCAGCCTCCATGTAAATGTTTCTCCCATCCATCTGCATGCCTGGCCTGTTTGTTCGGTAAACATGCTGCACCTGTCCATGGAATGCTGGTTGCCAACCAACAAGACTTGTCCAGAAGCATTTATTATATTCTACCCTCTCCCTGTCCTGTCTGTCTGTGGCCCTCTCCCTGTCCTGTCTGTCTGTGACCCTCTCCCTGTCCTGTCTGTCTGTGACCCTCTCCCTGTCCTGCCTGTCTGTGACCCTCTCCCTGTCCTGTCTGTCTATGACCCTCTCCCTGTCCTGTCTGTCTATGACCCTCTCCCTGTCCTGTCTGTCTGTGACCCTCTCCCTGTCCTGTCTATGACCCTCTCCCTGTCCTGTCTGTCTGTGACCATCTCCCTGTCCTGTCTGTCTGTGACCCTCTCCCTGTCCTGTCTATGACCCTCTCCCTGTCCTGTCTGTCTGTGACCCTCTCCCTGTCCTGTCTGTCTGTGACCCTCTCCCTGTCCTGTCTATGACCCTCTCCCTGTCCTGTCTGTCTATGACCCTCTCCCTGTCCTGTCTGTCTGTGACCATCTCCCTGTCCTGTCTGTCTGTGACCCTCTCCCTGTCCTGTCTATGACCCTCTCCCTGTCCTGTCTGTCTGTGACCCTCTCCCTGTCCTGTCTGTCTGTGACCTTCTCCCTGTCCTGTCTGTCTGTGACCCTCTCCCTGTCTGTCTGTGACCCTCTCCATGTCCTGTCTGTCTGTGACCCTCTCCCTGTCCTGTCTGTCTGTGACCTTCTCCCTGTCCTGTCTGTCTGTGACCCTCTCCCTGTCTGTCTGTGACCCTCTCCCTGTCTGTCTGTGACCCTCTCCCTGGCCTGTCTGTCTGTGACCCTCTCCCTGGCCTGTTTGTCTATGACCCTCTCCCTGGCCTGTTTGTCTATGACCCTCTCCCTGGCCTGTCTGTCTATGACCCTCTCCCTGTCCTGTCTGTCTGTGACCCTCTCCCTGTCCTGTCTGTCTGTGACCCTCTCCCTGGCCTGTCTGTCTATGACCCTCTCCCTGTCCTGTCTGTCTGTGACCTTCTCCCTGTCCTGTCTGTCTGTGACCCTCTCCCTGTCTGTCTGTGACCCTCTCCCTGTCTGTCTGTGACCCTCTCCCTGGCCTGTCTGTCTATGACCCTCTCCCTGTCCTGTCTGTCTGTGGCTCTCTCCCTGTCCTGTCTGTCTGTGACCCTCTCCTTATTCCATCTGTCGCCCCTATAAAGCTGTGTGTAAGTTTGGTTTAAATTTGAAGATAGCGCCGTACTGCGTGACTGCTATCTAGCTCTGACCCAACTTTGCTATTTTGTGATTATTTTGGCGTTAATCTCGACTTCTTTTCAGTAAATATATCCTCTATCATTTGCTATAACCAACAAGATCTTTTGAACATCAGATCAGGAGTTAAAGACCTTAAATTCTGTCTTCAACTTCGACTGCCCTGGGCTCTTTGTGTAATTCCGACCCAATTTTCAGGCTATCCAATCAATCCCTATCCCAGTCTGCTGTCCCCACATGCTTCAAGATGGCCACCATTGTTCCTGCACCCAAGAAGGCAAAGATAACTCAACTAAATCACTATCGCCCCGTAGCACTCACTTCCGTCATCATGAAGTGCTTTGAGAGTCTAGTTAAGGACCATATCACCTCCACCTTACTTGTCCACCCTACTCCCCCCTAGACCCACTGCAGTTTGCACACCGCCTCAACAGGTCCACAGACGATGCAATCGTCATCACACTGCACACTGCCCTATCCCATCTGGACAAGAATAATACCTACAGTGGGGCAAAAAAGTATTTAGTCAGCCACCAATTGTGCAAGTTCTCCCACTTAAAAAGATGAGAGAGGCCTGTAATTTTCATCATAGGTACACTTCAACTAGACAAGACAAAATGAGAAAAAAAAATCCAGAAAATCACATTGTAGGATTTTTAATGAATTTATTTGCAAATTATGGTGGAAAATAAGTATTTGGTCACCTACAAACAAGCAAGATTTCTGGCTCTCACAGACCTGTAACTTCTTCTTTAAGAGGCTCCTTTGTCCTCCACTCGTTACCTGTATTAATGGCACCTGTTTGAACTTGTTATCAGTATAAAAGACACCTGCCCACAACCTCAAACAGTCACACTCCAAACTCCACTATGGCCAAGACCAAAGAGCTGTCAAAGGACACCAGAAACAAAATTGTAGACCTGCACCAGGCTGGGAAGACTGAATCGGCAATAGGTAAGCAGCTTGGTTTGAATAAATCAACTGTGGGAGCAATTATTAGGAAATGGAAGACATACAAGACCACTGATAATCTCCCTCGATCTGCTATCTTGCGAGCTCTGACCCAACTTTGCTATTTTGTGATTATTTTGGCGTTAATCTAGACTTCTTTTCAGTAAATATATCCTCTATCATTTGCTATAACCGACAAGATCTTTTGAACATCAGATCAGGAGTTAAAGACCTTAAATTCTGTCTTCAACTTCGAACCCCGTGGGGTCAAAATGATCACAAGAACGGTGAGCAAAAATCCCAGAACCACACGGGGGGACCTAGTGAATGACCTGCAGAGAGCTGGGACCAAAGTAACAAAGCCTACCATCAGTAACACACTACGCCGCCAGGGACTCAAATCCTGCAGTGCCAGACGTGTACCCCTGCTTAAGCCAGTACATGTCCAGGCCCGTCTGAAGTTTGCTGGAGAGCATTTGGATGATCCAGAAGAAGATTGGTAGAATGTCATATAGTCAGATGAAACCAAAATATAACTTTTTGGTAAAAACTCAACTCGTCGTGTTTGGAGGACAAAGAATGCTGAGTTGCATCCAAAGAACACCATACTTACTGTGAAGCATGGGGGTGGAAACATCATGCTTTGGGGCTGTTTTTCTGCAAAGGGACCAGGACGACTGATCCGTGTAAAGGAAAGAATGAATGGGGCCATGTATTGTGAGATTTTGAGTAAAAACCTCCTTCCATCAGCAAGGACATTGAAGATGAAACGTGGCTGGGTCTTTCAGCATGACAATGATCCCAAACACACCGCCCGGGCAACGAAGGAGTGGCTTCGTAAGAAGCATTTCAAGGTCCTGGAGTGGCCTAGCCAGTCTCCAGATCTCAACCCCATAGAAAATATTTGGAGGGAGTTGAAAGTCTGTGATGCCCAGCAACAGCCCCAAAACATCACTGCTCTAGAGGAGATCTGCATGGAGGAATGGGCCAAAATACCAGCAACAGTGTGTGAAAACCTTGTGAAGACTTACAGAAAACGTTTGACCTCTGTCATTGCCAACAAAGGGTATATAACAAAGTATTGATATAAACTTTTGTTATTGACCAAATACTTATTTTCCACCATAATTTGCAAATAAATTCATTAAAAATCCTACAATGTGATTTTCTGGATTTTTATTCTCATTTTGTCTGTCATAGTTGAAGTGTACCTATGATGAAAATTACAGGCCTCTCTCATCTTTTTAAGTGGGAGAACTTGACAATTGGTGGCTGACTAAATACTTTTTTGCCCCACTGTATGTAAGAATGCTGTTCATTGACTATAGCTCAGCCTTCAACACCGTACTTCCCTCCAAACTCATCTTTAAGCTCGAGGCCCTGGGTCTCAACCCCGCCCTGTGCAATTGGGTCCTGGACTTCCTGACGGGCCGCCCCCAGGTGGTGAAGGTAGGAAACAACACCTCCACTGATCCTGAACACTGGGGCCCCAGAAGGGGGAATTCTCAGCCCTCTCCTGTACTCCCTGTTCACCTACGACTGCGTGGCCATGCACGCCTCCAACTCAATCATCAAGTTTGCAGAGGACACAACAGCAGTAGGCTTGATTACCAACAACGACGAGATAGCCTACAGGGAGGAGGTGAGGGCTCTTGGAGTGTGGTGTCAGGAAAATAACCTCTCACTCAATGTCAGCAAAAAAGAGACGATCGTGGACTTCAGGAAACAGCAGAAGGAGCACCCCCCTATCCACATCAAAGGGACAGTAGTGGAGAAGGTGGAAAGTTTTAAGTTCCTCGTGTACATATCACAGACAAACTGAAATGGTCCACCCACACAGACAGCATGGTGAAGAAGGCGCAATAGTGCCTCTTCAACCTCAGGAGGCTGAAAAAAATGTGGCTTGTCATCGAAAACTCAAACTTTTACAGATGCACAATTGAGAGCATCCTGTAGGGCTGTATCACCGCCTGGTACGGCAACTGCACCGCCCACAACCGCAGGGTTACCCAGAGGGTGGTGCGCTCTGCACAACGCATCACCGGGGGCAAACTACCTGCCCTCCAGGACACCTACAGCACCCAATGTCACAGGAAGGCCATAAAGATCATCAAGGACAACAACCACCCGAGCCACTGCCTGTTCACGACAACAAGAAAGGCATTTCACTGTACTAGTGTACGTTACAATAGAAACTTGCAACTTGTGTATGTTGTGTGTGTGTGTGTGTGAGAGAATGTGTGTGGGCCAGAAGATATACAAGATATCTCTCAGGCGATGATAGAGATGTTGTTATTTATCCCCCTCCTCCATCAGGCATGCAGCTCTGTGTCTGAAGCAACACAGTGATCTGAACTCTGAGGGAAACAGGACACTTAGGGGGTTTGCACCCCAAATGGCACCCTATTACCTATATAGTGCACTACTTTAGACCAGAGCCCTATTCCCCTATATAGTGCACTACTTTAGACCAGAGCCCTATTCCCCTATTTAGTGCACTACTTTAGACCAGAGCCCCCTCATGTGATTCCCAATGGGTTCTGTTCAAAAGTAGTGCACTATACAGAGAACAAGGTACCATTTGGGACACAGGTTGGAGAACCTCCAACCTCTCCTGTCCTCCCGATGTGTAGGATGTTAGAGAGCTGACAGAACACACCCTAGATTCTTCCCATGGAAAACATTAGCTATGTAGAATATGTCAGACATGTTCAACTTGTTTATTATGAATGTGATTCCTGTGTGAACTAGCCACTGGTGCTATAATTTATTATTATTATTATTATTATTATGTTTTACAAAGAAGATAAACGTTCTACCCAGACTTGAATTATAACTCTAACTCTAATTATAATGTAAAATGGGACAAGCTGCAGGGGAAGTCATCTTTTGATACGGCCTTGAAGATGCCTTGAAGTTAAACAGTGGCAGCTGTATAATGGGTTCTGTTTATAACCTCATGTTGGTGACAGAAAGGAAAGTGTAAACATGAAATCAATTAACATATACTGAATATAGATCTCTCATTTCTTGATTAGATTATTCTCAGTGGAGAAAGAGTTATAACGTTGTCTGTCCTGTGTAGTGAAGGAGAAGGGTTGTTTGTCTGTCCTGTGTAGTGAAGGAGAAGGGTTGTAATGTTGTCTGTCCTGTGTAGTTTAGTGAAGGAGAAGGGGTTATAGTGTTGTCTGTCCTGTGTAGTGAAGGAGAAGGGGTTATATTGTTGTCTGTCCTGTGTAGTGAAGGAGAAGGGTTATAGTGTTGTCTGTCCTGTGTAGTGAAGGAGAAGGGGTTATAATGTTGTCTGTCCTGTGTAGTGAAGGAGAAGGGTTGTAATGTTGTCTGTCCTGTGTAGTGAAGGAGAAGGGGTTATATTGTTGTCTGTCCTGTGTAGTGAAGGAGAAGGGTTATAGTGTTGTCTGTCCTGTGTAGTGAAGGAGAAGGGGTTATAATGTTGTCTGTCCTGTGTAGTGAAGGAGAAGGGGTTGTAATGTTGTCTGTCCTGTGTAGTGTAGGGTTATATTGTTGTCTGTCCTGTGTAGTGAAGGAGAAGGGGTTGTAGTGTTTTCTGTTCTGTGTATGTTGTCTGTCCTGTGTAGTGAAGGAGAAGGGTTATATTGTTGTCTGTCCTGTGTAGTGAAGGAGAAGGGGTTATATTGGTGTCTGTCCTGTGTAGTGAAGGAGAAGGGTTATATTGTTGTCTGTCCTGTGTAGTGAAGGAGAAGGGGTTGTAGTGTTTTCTGTTCTGTGTAGTGAAGGAGAAGGGTTATATTGTTGTCTGTCCTGTGTAGTGTAGTGAAGGAGAAGGGTTATATTGTTGTCTGTCCTGTGTAGTTTAGTGAAGGAGAAGGGTTGTAATGTTGTCTGTCCTGTGTAGTATAGTGAAGGAGAAGGGGTTATATTGTTGTCTGTCCTGTGTTGTGAAGGAGAAGGGTTATATTTTTGTCTGTCCTGTGTAGTGAAGGAGAAGGGTTATAGTGTTGTCTGTCCTGTGTAGTGAAGGAGAAGGGGTTATAATGTTTTCTGTGCTGTGTAGTGAAGGAGAAGGGGTTATAATGTTTTCTGTGCTGTGCAGTTCAGTGGGTAGAGTGTACAGTACATTTCTCCTCTCGTACCAGTGTTGGTGTAAATTCAGTGAGCCATTGTGTTATTTCTGTGAATGTGGAGTTGGATGGGGGGAAGTGGGGGGGGGGGGGGGTGCCAATTCCACAGGAGACATAAGGTACAGTGTCACATGACCGAAGAACACAACGAGTAGATTCTACAACTTGGTTGTAAGAACTCCTACAAATTAACAAATAAGAGAAATGCAAAATGCAACAATTTCTAAGATTTGAGTTACAATTCATGACGGCGGATGAATGGCAGGACAACGGGGCCTCAAGATCTCATCACGGGTATCTCTGTACATTCAAATTACCATCGATAACATGCAATTGTGTAAAAGTTTAGGCAGTTTATGCCTGTCCATACCATAACCCCACCACCACCATGGGGCACTGTGTTCACAACGTTGACATCAGTAAACCGCTCGCCCACACACGACGCCATACACGCTGTCTGCCATCTGCCCGGGACAGTTGAAACCGGGACTCATCCGTGAAGAGCACACTTCTTCAAAAGTGCCAGTGGCCATCGAAGGTGAGCATTTGCCAACTGACGCCGGTTACGACGCCAAACTGCAGTCAGGGAAAGAGTCTGGTGAGGACGACGAGCAGGTGAGCTTCCTTGAGACGGTTTCTGACAGCTTGTGCAGAAATTCTTCGGTTGTGCGAACCCACAGTTTCATCAGCTGTCCGGGTGGCTGGTCTCAGACGATCCTACAGGTGAAGAAGCCAGATGTGGAGGATCTGGGCTGGCGTGGTTTCACATGGTCTGTGGTTCAGGTCGCTTGGGCGTACTGCCAAATTCTCTAAAACGACGTTGGAGGTGGCTTATGGTAGAGAAATTAACATTCAATTCTCTGGCAACAATTCTGGTGAACATTCCTGCAGTCAGCATGCCAATTGCCCACTCTCTCAAAACTTGAGACATCTGTGGCATTGTGTTGTGTGACAAACTGAACATTTTTAAAGTGGCCTTTTATTGTCCCCAGCACAAGGTGCACCTGTGAAATGATCATACTATTTAATCAGCTTCTTGATATGCCACACCTGTCAGGCGGATGGATTATCTTGGCAAAGGAGAAATGCTCACTAACTGGGATGTAAACAACATTTGTGGGATCTCTTATTTCAGCTCATGAAACAGGGGACCAACACTTTACATGTTGTATTTTTGTTCAGGATATGTACTCTAGATAGAGTAGGAGTGAAACCCAGCAGGTTAGGTGAAGAGACAAGAATAACCTGACAATAACCTATAGTCTGGTGAACAATGCAAGAAAACATATTGTATTGTCTACTGAAAAATAAATCCAGGGCAGAACCTTAATTGAATACTCCTCGCGTCCTCTCTCCTCGCCTAATTCTCAAAACCCATTGGATGAGAAAGCCAGAGGTCCCGTCCCTCGTGACCTTTTCCTCCAATTGATTTTGAGAAGGAGGTGAGGAGAGAGGACGCGAGGAGTATGCAATTGAGATTCTCCCCAGGCAAATTATATTCTGAACAAAATTATAAACGCAACATGTAAAGTGTTGGTCCCATGTTTCATGAGCTGAAATAAAAGATACCAGTCATTTTTCATGCTCACTAAAAGCATATTTCTCTCCAATTTTGTGCACACATTTGTTTACATCCCTGTTAGTAATTAAGTAAAGCATTTGTTTAATAAGCATTTCTCCTCATTTCAGTTTGTGACAAAATAAGAAAGTATAGTTTAGAGAGTCATGGTCATATCTTTTCCATAACAACAATATTGTATTTCAGCAGTATGAAGTTGGTGTACAAACATTTTTTCAAATGTATTTACTTAGAAACAGGAAAGCACAGAAAAAGCAAAATATAGAACACATCTACTGCTTCTTAAATTTGCTTTCAATGAGAATGACAGATCTATAACTCACATTTCTATGCATATTTGGTTGGGTCGCCCAAAAAAGTACATATTGCCGCATTAAAAGTGAGATTTTCACTGGAAAGTTACTTTAAACCCAGCCCCTTTTGGTATTGAGATTCAACAGGTAGTGAAACACCACAAAACAAAATCCCCTCATTTACTGGGACAGGCTCAGGATAGGATGGGCCTGATTAACTAGAACAAACAGTGGTGAATTATTATAGCATCAGTGAAGCGGTCAAATGTAAAGCTCCTGGAATACCAAGGGAATCAATCATCCAGCCAAAGGATGTGGATGTTACTGGCTGTTTGTACATTGAGCTAAGTAATTAAGTTAGAGAACGGTAAAGTCAGATGAGCTGTAGAAGAGAGTCACGGTATTGTATACATTTTAGAAACTCTGGGACGGCAGGAACACATTTGGCACAGTCACTACGTAGGAAATGAACCCAAAAGGGGATCAGAATGACAGAACTACATTTAGACATGAACACTTTTCTACTAAAGGTACAGAAAAGTAAACTAACAAATCCCAACATTTTAAAAATTGACCTCTGAAAATACATTTTAAATTAGCATCAAAACATATCCTTCCAACTATTAAATTATAAAAAACGACTTCAAATCTGTAAATAGGCAAATGATTGCAAACAAAGAAACAAAAATAAATGAAGTAGAAATTCTAGTCTAGTTAAAGCTTAGTTAAAATTAGAGAGCGGACTATAAGGAATGACCAAGGGAAGACTAGACACCAGATTAAAAATATTTATAATGATACTTCATATCTGTAACTAGGCCACAACTACAAACTATGATTAAGTAATCAAGTAGTAATGCACATTCAAAGATTCTAGCTAAAGCATTGTTTAAAAGCCGATGTTTCCCCGTGCCAGGCAGTATCCCAGCTTGTTCTGGTTCCCGATGAAGGACATCAGACCCACGTAGGACTCGATGAGCAGGGGCTGGTTCAGCACCAGGACTCCGTTGGCCTTCCCAGGGATGGGCTTCTTCAGGTGGGCCTTCTGGGCTGCCTCCGTCAGCTGCTCACGGAAGTTCTGGATCTGAGAGAGAGAGGGAGGGAGAGGAGAGTAAGAGAGGAGGGAGGAGAGAGGGAAGAGAGGAGAGGAAGAGAGGAGGGAGGGGAGAGGAAGAGAGGAGGGAGGGGAGAGGAAGAGAGGAGGGAGGGGAGAGGAAGAGAGCAGGGAGGGGAGAGGAAGAGAGGAGGGAGGGGAGAGGAAGAGAGGAGGGAGGGGAGAGGAAGAGAGGAGGGAGGGGAGAGGAAGAGAGGAGAGATAGGAGGGAGGGGAGAGGAGAGAGAGGAGGGAGGGGAGAGGAAAAGAGGAGGGAGGGAAGGGAGGGGAGAGGAAGAGAGGAGAGAGAGGAGGAAGAGAGGAGTGAGGGGAGAGAGAGAGAGTGAGGGGAGAGAGAGCGAGAGTGAGAGGGGTGAGAGCGAGAGCGAGAGCGAGAGAGCGAGAGAGCGAGAGGGGTGAGAGAGAGCGAGAGGGGTGAGAGAGAGAGCAAGAGGGGTGAGAGAGAGAGAGCGAGCGAGAGAGAGAGAGAGAGGGGTGAGAGCGAGAGGGGTGAGAGAGAGAGAGCGAGAGAGAGAGGGGTGAGAGAGAGAGAGCGAGAGAGATAACAGACCGCACAAGCTGTTAAAAACAGTAGTTGGTTGACCAACTGTCTCTGACCAAAGAACATTATCCGTCATTTTCTGTTAATTTCTAGAAGACTCATTTGAATTGCTGCTTCTCGCCAACACCCAGCAGGAGGTTACTAACACAGTGGACACCCGCTGCTTATTACTGTTGAACAGTCTGGTGTGTTTTCTCTATAAGAGAGGGAAGGAGAGAGGGAAGGAGAGAGGGAAGGAGAAAGGGAAGGAGAAAGGGAAGGAGAAAGGGAAGGAGAAAGGGAAGGAGAGAGGGAAGGAGAGAGGGAAGGAGAAAGGGAAGGAGAGAGGGAAGGAGAAAGGGAAGGAGAGAGGGAAGGCAGGGTGGCTCCATCCCTTCAAAACATGAAAAATATCCCAGTGGTAGATACCCTCTGCCCACGCTGTAACGTAACCCCACCCACGCTGTAACGTAACCCCACTCACGCTGTAACGTAACCCCACCCACGCTGTAACGTAACCCCACCCACGCTGTAACGTAACCCCACCCACTCTGTAATGTAACCCCACCCACTCTGTAATGTAACCCCACGTAACCCCACCCACTCTGTAATGAAACCCTCTGTAACTTCCTGTGAGCTTTTCTGAAGATTTATAGTAAGGTTTGCTGATCTGTGCAGGACATCTTGTGTTACAGTTGATTAGGTCTCAATACAGTTTATTCAAATGAGATCAAATAGCCTATCAGAAGCTTCTAAAGCCATGACATAATTTTCTGGAATTTTCCAAGCTGTTTAAAGGCACAGTCAATTTAGTGCATGTAAACTTCTGACCCACTGGAATTGTGATACAGTGAATTATAAGTGAAATAATCTGTCTGTAAACAATTGTTGGAAAAATGACTTGTGTCATGCACGAAGTAGATGTCCTAACCGACTTGCCAAAACTATAGTTTGTTAACAAGAATATGTAGAGTGGTTGAAAAAAACGAGTTTTAATGACTCCAACCTAAGTGTATGTAAACTTCCCACTTCAACTGTCTATCTGGGAATCACTGACTAATACATCTGAAGTATCCCAGGGTGTGATGTTGCATTTCAACATTTCAGTGGAAAGGAGAGGTGCTGGCCATTAGTATATATTGCTGATTAACCATATGAAAATAAATACTATTTTGAGGGAAAGTTATTACACAATGTACAAGTATGACATGTGTTTACTCATAAAAGCAGTTGCATTTTCAGGTGCAATTCATAATGCAGAGCCTATCAAAATCATATTAATGATACCTTGAACTCTATCAAATCTCCCTTTTCAAAATGTGACGACGCAGGACACCTACAAATACATCTACAAATACATCTACAAATACACCTCGATTTAAAAGAGCAGGCTACATGCTAACTACATCACTGCTCCGCTAAAGTTTTGCAGAGTATAGTATGCTAAGCTATCCCAGGATGATTTGGGGCTAGCTGCCTGACCTACTGCTGTTGTCCTCGGGCTACAGGACAGACAGACCTACTGCTGTTGTCCTCGGGCTACAGGACAGACAGACCTACTGCTGTTGTCCTCGGGCTACAGGACAGACAGACCTACTGCTGTTGTCCTCGGGCTACAGGAAAGACAGACCTACTGCTGTTGTCCTCGGGCTACAGGACAGACAGACCTACTGCTGTTGTCCTCGGGCTACAGGACAGACAGACCTACTGCTGTTGTCCTCGGGCTACAGGACAGACAGACCTACTGCTGTTGTCCTCGGGCTACAGGAAAGACAGACCTACTGCTGTTGTCCTCGGGCTACAGGACAGACAGACCTACTGCTGTTGTCCTCGGGCTACAGGACAGACAGACCAACTGCTGTTGTCCTCGGGCTACAGGACAGACAGACCTACTGCTGTTGTCCTCGGGCTACAGGACAGACAGAACTACTGCTGTTGTCCTCGGGCTACAGAACAGACAGACCTACTGCTGTTGTCCTCGGGCTACAGGACAGACAGACCTACTGCTGTTGTCCTCGGGCTACAGGAAAGACAGACCTACTGCTGTTGTCCTCGGGCTACAGGACAGACAGACCTACTGCTGTTGTCCTCGGGCTACAGGACAGACAGACCTACTGCTGTTGTCCTCGGGCTACAGGACAGACAGATGTACTGCTGTTGTCCTCGGGCTACAGGACAGACAGACCAACTGCTGTTGTCCTCGGGCTACAGGACAGACAGAACTACTGCTGTTGTCCTCGGGCTACAGGACAGACAGACCTACTGCTGTTGTCCTCGGGCTACAGGACAGACAGACCTACTGCTGTTGTCCTCGGGCTACAGGACAGACAGACCTACTGCTGTTGTCCTCGGGCTACAGGACAGACAGACCTACTGCTGTTGTCCTCGGGCTACAGGACAGACAGACCTACTGCTGTTGTCCTCGGGCTACAGGACAGACAGACCTACTGCTGTTGTCCTCGGGCTACAGGACAGACAGACCTACTGCTGTTGTCCTAGGGCTACAGGACAGACAGACCTACTGCTGTTGTCCTCGGGCTACAGGACAGACAGACCTACTGCTGTTGTCCTCGGGCTACAGGACAGACAGACCTACTGCTGTTGTCCTCGGGCTACAGGACAGACAGACCTACTGCTGTTGTCCTCGGGCTACAGGACAGACAGACCTACTGCTGTTGTCCTCGGGCTACAGGACAGACAGACCTACTGCTGTTGTCCTCGGGCTACAGGACAGACAGACCTACTGCTGTTGTCCTCGGGCTACAGGACAGACAGACCTACTGCTGTTGTCCTCGGGCTACAGGACAGACAGACCTACTGCTGGGGCTACAGGACAGACAGACCTACTGCTGTTGTTCCTCCTCGGGCTACAGGACAGACAGACCTACTGCTGTTGTCCTCGGGCTACAAGACAGACAGACCTACTGCTGTTGTCCTCGGGCTACAGGACAGACAGACCTACTGCTGTTGTCCTCGGGCTACAGGACAGACAGACCTACTGCTGTTGTCCTCGGGCTACAGGACAGACAGACCTACTGCTGTTGTCCTAGGGCTACAGGACAGACAGAACTACTGCTGTTGTCCTCAGGCTACAGGACAGACAGACCTACTGCTGTTGTCCTCAGGCTACAGGACAGACAGACCTACTGCTGTTGTCCTCAGGCTACAGGACAGACAGACCTACTGCTGTTGTCCTCAGGCTACAGGACAGACAGACCTACTGCTGTTGTCCTCAGGCTACAGGACAGACAGACCTACTGCTGTTGTCATCGGGCTACAGGACAGAGAGACCTGCTGCTGTTGTCCTCAGGCTACAGGACAGACAGACCTACTGCTGTTGTCATCGGGCTACAGGACAGAGAGACCTGCTGTTGTTGTATAGTGTATAGTGGAGCTAGAGCCCATAGACCTCTAATAGTGGAGCTAGAGCCCATAAACCTCTAATAGTGGAGATAGAGCCCATAAACCTCTAATAGTGGAGATAGAGCCCACAAACCTCTAATAGTGAAGATAGAGCCCACAAACCTCTAATAGTGGAGATAGAGCCCACAAACCTCTAATAGTGGAGCTAGAGCCCACAAACCTCTAATAGTGGAGCTAGAGCCCACAAACCTCTAATAGTGGAGATAGAGCCCACAAACCTCTAATAGTGGAGATAGAGCCCACAAACCTCTAATAGTGGAGATAGAGCCCACAAACCTCTAATAGTGGAGATAGAGCCCACAAACCTCTAATAGTGGAGATAGAGCCCACAAACCTCTAATAGTGGAGATAGAGCCCACAAACCTCTAATAGTGGAGATAGAGCCCATAAACCTCTAATAGTGGAGATAGAGCCCATAAACCTCCGGAGCTGAAATCTTCTTCACAGAGGACATTGGACTTGTGGTTTATGTTCCTGACAGGGTTTAGGGTTCCATTTTTGCACGTCATTTCCGGTCACGACTTGCAGACTTGTTTTTGAGTTGCTGTGCGTTTTGTTGCCAACCTGTTTTGCTACCTGACAAATTTACGGTTTTTACTTTTTAATTACCGTTTATATTTTGGTTTTTTCCTCCTCAACTTTTTCACTCCGGACGCTTTATCTGGACGTGGTTCGTCAGGACCTCCAACAGCCGAAGCTAAGTAGTAACATTAACATGATGCCTTCTAATTGCAGTCGCTGTACTCGCCTTACGGCGAGGATAACTGTGCTACAAGCCCAGCTTCAGACGCAATCGCTAGGCAAGGGTAATTTCAGTGTAGGAAAGGATGAAACAGCGTCTGTGCCACCAGTAAGTACAGATAGTAGTATAAATCCCCTGGCACAGTCCCCGCAGCCGGACAACTTTCTCACGGTTTCTGGAAGGAAATGCTGTAGGAACGCTCAACCGGTGTCGCTCATTCAGCCGACAGAAACTTTCAACCGGTTTTCCCCATTAAGCAGCGGGTCGGAGTCAGAGGCCAAGTCTTCTCTGGTCTCTACTCCTCCCGTTACGGGTCTGAGACGCCGAAGCTTCCCACCATTAGCTCTGACAAATTGAAAACTCTAGTCATTGGCGACTCCATTACCCGCAGTATTAGACTTAAAACGAATCATCCAGCGATCATATACTGTTTACCGGGGGGCAGGGCTACCGACGTTAACCTGTTGGATCTCTAGGGGCGCTATTTCATTTTTGGATAAAAAACGTTCCCGTTTTAAGCGCGATATTTTGTCACGAAAAGATGCTTGACTATGCATATTCTTGACAGTTTTTGAAAGAAAACACTCTGAAGTTTCAGAATCTGCAAAGATATTGTCTGTAAGTGCCCCAGAACTCATTCTACAGGCGAAACCAAGATGATGCGTCAAGCAGGAAATGAGCAGAATCTCTGAAGCTCTGTTTTCCATTGTCTCCTTATATGGCTGTGATTGCGCAAGGAATGAGCCTACACTTTCTGTCGTTTCCCCAAGGTGTTAGCAGCATTGTGACGTATTTGTAGGCATATCATTGGAAGATTGACCATAAGAGACTACATTTTCCAAGTGTCCGCCTGGTGTCCTGCGTGGAATTCGGTGCGCAAACGCCAGCTGCTTGTACTTTTCCATTTGATTGAGGGGAGAAACCATGCTTCCACGAACGATATATCATTGAAGAGATATGTGAAAAACACCTTGAGGATTGATTCTAAACAACGTTTGCCATGTTTTCAGTCGATATTATGGAGTTAATTTGGAAAAAAGTTCGCGTTTTGAGGACTGAATTTTCGTTTTTTTTTTGGTAGCCAAATGTGATGTAGAAAACGGAGCTATTTCGAATTCACAAAGAATCTTTTTTGGAAAAACTGAGCATCTGCTATCTAACTGAGAGTCTCCTCATTGAAAACATCCAAAGTTCTTCAAAGGTAAATTATTTTATTTGAAGGCTTTTATGTGTTTGTTGAAATCTTGCGTGCTGGATGCTAACGCTAATGCTAACGCTAAATGCTACGCTAGCTAGCCACTTTTACACAAATGATTGTTTTCCTATGGTTGAGAAGCATATTTTGAAAATCTGAGATGACAGTGTTGTTTACAAAAGGCTAAGCTTGAGAGATGGCATATTTATTTCATTTCATTTGCGATTTTCATGAATAGTTAACGTTGCGTTATGGTAATGAGCTTAGGTCTGTAAATAGAATCCCGGATCCGGGTTTGGTCGACGCAACAGGTTAAGGCTAATCTGAAGATGGTGCTGGCTAAAGCTAAAACTGGCGAGTGTAGAGAGTATAGAGATATTGTTATCCACGTCGGCACCAACGATGTTAGGATGAAACAGTCAGAGATCACCAAGCGCAACATAGCTTCTGCGTGTAAATCAGCTAGAAAGATGTGTTGGCATCGAGTAATTGTCTCTGGCCCCCTCCCAGTTAGGGGGAGTGATGAGCTCTACAGCAGAGTCTGACAACTCAATCGCTGGTTGAAAACTGTTTTCTGCCCCTCCCAAAAGATAGAATTTGTAGATAATTGGCCCTCTTTCTGGGACTCACCCACAAACAGGACCAAGCCTGACCTGCTGAGGAGTGACGGACTCCATCCTAGCTGGAGGGGTGCTCTCATTTTATCTACCAACATAGACAGGGCTCTAACTCCTCTAGCTCCACAATAAAAAAGGGTGCAGGCCAGGCAGCAGGCTGTTAGCCAGCCTGCCAGCATAGTGGAGTCTGCCACTAGCACAGTCAGTGTAGTCAGCTCAGCTATCACCATTGAGACCGTGTCTGTGCCTCGACCTAGGTTGGGCAAAACTAAACATGGCGGTGTTCGCCTTAGCAATCTCACTAGGATAAAGACCATCTCCATTCCTGTCATTATTGAAAGAGATCATGATACCTCACATCTCAAAATAGGGCTACTTAATGTTAGATCCCTTACTTCAAAGGCAATTATAGTCAATGAACTAATCACTGATCATAATCTTGATGTGATTGGCCTGACTGAAACATGGCTTAAGCCTGATGAATTTACTGTGTTAAATGAGGCCTCACCTCCTGGCTACACTAGTGACCATATCCCCCGTGCATCCCGCAAAGGCGGAGGTGTTGCTAACATTTACGATAGCAAATTTCAATTTACAAAAAAAAAAATGACGTTTTCGTCTTTTGAGCTTCTAGTCATGAAATCTATGCAGCCTACTCAATCACTTTTTATAGCTACTGTTTACAGGCCTCCTGGGCCATATACAGCGTTCCTCACTGAGTTCCCTGAATTCCTATCGGACCTTGTAGTCATAGCGGATAATATTCTAATCTTTGGTGACTTTAATATTCACATGGAAAAGTCCACAGACCAACTCCAAAAGGCTTTCGGAGCCATCATCGACTCAGTGGGTTTTGTCCAACATGTCTCTGGACCCACTCACTGTCACAGTAATACGCTGGACCTAGTTTTGTCCCATGGAATAAATGTTGTGGATCTTAATGTTTTTCCTCATAATCCTGGACTATCGGACCACCATTTTATTATGTTTGCAATTGCAACAAATAATCTGCTCAGACCCCAACCAAGGATCATCAAAAGTCGTGCTATAAATTCACAGACAACACAAAGATTCCTTGATGTCCTTCCAGATTCCCTCTGTCTACCCAAGGACGCCAGAGGACAAAAATCAGTTAACCACCTAACTGAGGAACTCAATTTAACCTTGCGCAATACCCTAGATGCAGTTGCACCCCTAAAAACTAAAAACATTTCTCATAAGAAACTAGCTCCCTGGTACACAGAAAATACCCGAGCTCTGAAGCAAGCTTCCAGAAAATTGGAACGGAAATGGCGCCACACCAAACTGGAAGTCTTCCGACTAGCTTGGAAAGACAGTACTGTGCAGTACCGAAGAGCCCTTACTGCTGCTCGATCATCCTATTTTTCTAACTTAATTGAGGAAAATAAGAACAATCCGAAATTCCTTTTTGATACTGTCGCAAAGCTAACTAAAAAGCAGCATTCCCCAAGAGAGGATGACTTTCACTTTAGCAGTGATAAATTCATGAACTTCTTTGAGGAAAAGATTATGATTATGAAAGCAAATTACGGACTCTTCCTTAAATCTGCGTATTCCTTCAAAGCTCAGTTGTCCTGAGTCTGCACAACTCTGCCAGGACCTAGGATCAAGAGAGACGCTCAAGTGTTTTAGTACTATATCTCTTGACACAATGATGAAAATAATCATGGCCTCTAAACCTTCAAGCTGCATACTGGACCCTATTCCAACTAAACTACTGAAAGAGCTGCTTCCTGTGCTTGGCCCTCCTATGTTGAACATAATAAACGGCTCTCTATCCACCGGATGTGTACCAAACTCACTAAAAGTGGCAGTAATAAAGCCTCTCTTGAAAAAGCCAAACCTTGACCCAGAAAATATAAAAAACTATCGGCCTATATCGAATCTTCCATTCCTCTCAAACATTTTAGAAAAGGCTGTTGCGCAACAACTCACTGCGTTCCTGAAGACAAACAATGTATACGAAATGCTTCAGTCTGGTTTTAGACCCCATCATAGCACTGAGACGGCACTTGTGAAGGTGGTAAATTACATTTTAATGGCATCGGACCGAGGCTCTGCATCTGTCCTCGTGCTCCTAGACCTTAGTGCTGCTTTTGATACCATCGATCACCACATTCTTTTGGAGAGATTGGAAACCCAAATTGGTCTACACGGACAAGTTCTGGCCTGGTTTAGATCTTATCTGTCGGAAAGATATCAGTTTGTCTCTGTGAATAGTTTGTCCTCTGACAAATCAACTGTAAATTTCGGTGTTCCTCAAGGTTCCGTTTTAGGACCACTATTGTTTTCACTATATATTTTACCTCTTGGGGATGTTATTCGAAAACATAATGTTAACTTTCACTGCTATGCGGATGACACACAGCTGTACATTTCAATGAAACATGGTGAAGCCCCAAAATTGCCCTTGCTAGAATAATGTGTTTCAGACATAAGGAAGTGGATGGCTGCAAACTTTCTACTTTTAAACTCGGACAAAACAGAGATGCTTGTTCTAGGTCCCAAGAAACAAAGAGATCTTCTGTTGAATCTGACAATTAATCTTAATGGTTGTACAGTCGTCTCAAATAAAACTGTGAAGGACCTCGGCGTTACTCTGGACCCTGATCTCTCTTTTGAAGAACATATCAAGACCATTTCAAGGACAGCTTTTTTCCATCTACGTAACATTGCAAAAATCAGAAACTTTCTGTCCAAAAATGATGCAGAAAAATTTATCCATGCTTTTGTCACTTCTAGGTTAGACTACTGCAATGCTCTACTTTCCAGCTACCCGGATAAAGCACTAAATAAACTTCAGTTAGTGCTAAATACGGCTGCTAGAATCCTGACTAGAACCAAAAAATTTTATCATATTACTCCAGTGCTAGCCTCTCTACACTGGCTTCCTGTCAAAGCAAGGGCTGATTTCAAGGTTTTACTGCTAACCTACAAAGCATTACATGGGCTTGCTCCTACCTATCTCTCTGATTTGGTCCTGCCGTACATACCTACACGTACGCTACGGTAACAAGACGCAGGCCTCCTAATTGTCCCTAGAATTTCTAAGCAAACAGCTGGAGGCAGGGCTTTCTCCTATAGAGCTCCATTTTTATGGAACGGTCTGCCTACCCATGTCAGAGACGCAAACTCGGTCTTAACCTTTAAGTCTCTACTGAAGACTCATCTCTTCAGTGGGTCATATGATTGAGTGTAGTCTGGCCCAAGAGTGGGAGGGTGAACGGAAAGGCTCTGGAGCAACGAACCACCCTTGCTGTCTCTGCCTGGCCGGTTCCCCTCTTTCCACTGGGATTCTCTGCCTCTAACCCTATTACAGGGGCTGAGTCACTGGCTTACTGGGGCTCTCTCATGCCGTCCCTGGAGGGGGTGCGTCACCTGAGTGGGTTGAGTCACTGATGTGGTCATCCTGTCTGGGTTGGCGCCCCCCCCCCCCCCCACCTTGGGTTGTGCCGTGGCGGAGGTCTTTGTGGGCTATACTCAGCCTTTTCTCAGGATGGTAAGTTGGTGGTTGAAGATATCCCTCTAGTGGTGTGGGGGCTGTGCTTTGGCAAAGTGGGTGGGGTTATATCCTTCCTGTTTGGCCCTGTCCGGGGGTGTCCTCGGAATGGGCCACAGTGTCTCCTGACCCCTCCTGTCTCAGCCTCCAGTATTTATGCTGCAGTAGTAGTTTATGTGTCGGGGGGCTAGGGTCAGTTTGTTATATCTGGAGTACTTCTCCTGTCCTATTCGGTGTCCTGTGTGAATCTAGGTGTGCGTTCTCTAATTCTCTCCTTCTCTCTTTCTCTCTCTCGGAGGACCTGAGCCCTAGGACCATGCCCCAGGACTACCTGACATGATGACTCCTTGCTGTCCCCAGTCCACCTGGCTGTGCTGCTGCTCCAGTTTCAACTGTTCTGCCTTAATATTATTCGACCATCTTGGCCATGTTCTGTTATAATCTCCACCCGGCACAGCCAGAAGAGGACTGGCCATCCCACATATGCTCTCTCTAATTCTCTCTTTCTTTCTCTCTCTCGGAGGACCTGAGCCCTAGGACCATGCCCCAGGAATACCTGACATGATGACTCCTTGCTGTCCCCAGTCCACCTGACTGTGCTGCTGCTCCAGTTTCAACTGTTCTGCCTTATTATTATTCGACCATGCTGGTCATTTATGAACATTTGAACATCTTGGCCATGTTCTGTTATAATCTCCACCCGGCACAGCCAGAAGAGGACTGGCCACCCCACATAGCCTGGTTCCTCTCTTGGTTTCTTCCTAGGTTCCTGCCTTTCTAGGGAGTTTTTCCTAGCCACCGTGCTTCTACACCTGCATTGCTTGCTGTTTGGGGTTTTAGGCTGGGTTTCTGTACAGCACTTTGAGATGAGCTGATGTACGAAGGGCTATATAAATAAATTTGATTTGATTTTGGTAGGATGGTAAGGATGGTAGGGTGGTAGGATGGTAAGATGGTAGGATGGTAAGATGCTAGGGTGGTAAGGATGGTAAGATGGTAAGATGGTAGGGTGGTAGTGTGGTAGGATGGTAGTGTGGTAAGATGGTAGGGTGGTAGTGTGGTAAGGATGGTAAGATGGTAGGGTGGTAGTGTGGTAGGATGGTAGTGTGGTAAGATGGTAGGGTGGTAGTGTGGTAAGGATGGTAGGGTGGTAGTGTGTTAAGGATGGTAAGATGGTAGGGTGATAGTGTGGTAAGATGGTAAGATGGTAGGGTGGTAGTGTGGTAAGATGGTAGGGTGGTAGTGTGGTAGGATGGTAAGATGGTAGTGTGGTAAGATGGTAAGGTGGTAGTGTGGTAAGATGGTAGGGTGGTAGTGTGGTAAGATGGTAGGGTGGTAGTGTGGTAGGATACTCACCTCACAGAGAGCAGTGAACCTGTGGTCTATGTTCCTGACAGGGTGATAGGTAAAGGTGCTGAACGGGTAGTCTGTAGTGAACGGGTTCCACCGAGACGAGAATGAGGGTTCCCTTAGCCGGTCCCAGAACACACGCACACCCTCTCCTTCTCTCCTGAAACCACAGAAACAACATTATCAGAACACACCCTCTCCTTCTCTCCTGAAACCACAGAACAACATTATCAGAACACACCCTCTCCTCCTCTCATGGAAACACAGAAACAACATTATCAGAACACACCCTCTCCTTCTCTCCTGGAAACACAGAAAGGTTATCAGAACACACCCTCTCCTCCTCTCCTGGAAACACAGAAACAACATTATCAGAACACACCCTCTCCTCCTCTCCTGGAAACACAGAAACAACATTATCAGAACACACCCTCTCCTCCTCTCGTGGAAACACACACAGCCACAGAACAACACAGTTGGACCCTCGCCCTTCTCTCGTGAAACCAAGAAACAGAAAACCAGCCAATTAACGGATACAGACAGACACCCTCTCCTCTCCTCCAGTCCTGAAGGAAAGCAGAGTCAAAAACAATACAATCAGTTCAGCTGGTAGAGAACCATGGTTGCAACGCCAGGATAATGGGTTCGATTCCCGGGACCACCCAAACATAAAATGTATGCACACATGACTAGAATACGCTTTGGATAAAAGAGTCAAGCTAAATGTCATATATTATATACAGTATAATTATAACATTATGAAAGCATAAACAAAACAACAACAGTCAACTAACAGTGAGCATGTATATTTATCTTCTGATTAAAATGATGCATTCATCTTTATTCTGTCACAAAACATCAAAAATCAAAACTTGATGTTTTCACATTCTAAATATAATCACATAATCCAAGTAGAAACAGGCATTCCCCCAGGGCAACAGATTTTTCAACAGGCATTCCCCAGGGCAACAGATTTTTCAACAGGCATTCCCCAGGGCAACAGATTTTTCAATCGTTACTAATGACCTGCCACTTGCTCTGAGTAAAGCCAGAGTTTCTATGTATGCTGATGACTCAGTAATCAACACGTCAGCTACCACAGCAAGTAAAATCACTGAAATACTTAGTGTTCCAGCCAGTTTCAGAGTGGGTGGCAAGAAATAAGTTAATCCTAAATATTTCTAATACTAAAACTGTTGTATTTGGGACAAATCTTTCACTAAACCCTAAACCTCAGCAAAATCTTGTAAAGAATAATGTGGATATTGAGCAAGTTGAGATGACTAAACTACTTGGAGTAACCCTGGATTGTAAACTGTCATGGTCAAAACATATTGATACAACAGTAGCTAAGATGGGGAGAAGTCTGTCCTTGATAAAGCACTGCTCTGCCTTCTTAACAGCACTATCAACAAGGCAGGTCCTACAGGACCTAGTTTCTACCTTCTTAACAACACTATCAACAAGGCAGGTCCTACAGGCCCTAGTTTCTACCTTCTTAACAACACTATCAACAAGGCAGGTCCTACAGGCCCTAGTTTCTACCTTCTTAACAGCACTATCAACAAGGCAGGTCCTACAGGCCCTAGTTTCTACCTTCTTAACAGCACTATCAACAAGGCAGGTCCTACAGGACCTAGTTTCTACCTTCTTAACAGCACTATCAACAAGGCAGGTCCTACAGGCCCTAGTTTCTACCTTCTTAACAGCACTATCAACAAGGCAGGTCCTACAGGCCCTAGTTTCTACCTTCTTAACAACACTATCAACAAGGCAGGTCCTACAGGCCCTAGTTTCTACCTTCTTAACAACACTATCAACAAGGCAGGTCCTACAGGCCCTAGTTTTGTCGCACCTGGACTACTGTTCCGTCGTGTGGTCAGGTGCCACAAAGAAGGACTTAGATTACAATTGGTCCAGAACAGGGCATCACGGCTGGCCCTTGGATGAACACAGAGAGCTAAAATTAATAATATGCATGTCAATCTCTCCTGGCTCAAAGTGGAGGAGAGATTGACTTCACTACTTGTATTTATGAGAGGTATTGACATATTGAATGCATCCAGCTGTCTGTCTAAACTACTGGCACACAGCTCAGACACCCATGCATACCCCCAAGACATGTCAGTAGAGGTCTCTTCACAGTCCCCAAGTCCAGAACAGACTATGGGAGGCGTACAGTACTACATAGAGCCATGACCACATGGAACTCTATTCCACAGTACTACATAGAGACATGACTACATGGATCTCTATTCCACAGTACTACATAGAGCCATGACTACATGGAACTCTATTCCACAGTACTACATAGAGACATGACCACATGGAACTCTATTCCACAGTACTACATAGAGCCATGACTACATGGAACTCTATTCCACAGTACTACATAGAGCCATGACTACATGGAACTCTAATCCACAGTACTACATAGAGCCATGACTACATGGAACTCTATTCCACAGTACTACATAGAGCCATGACTACATGGAACTCTATTCCACAGTACTACATAGAGACATGACTACATGGAACTCTATTCCACAGTACTACATAGAGCCATGACTACATGGAACTCTATTCCACAGTACTACATAGAGCCATGACTACATGGAACTCTATTCCACAGTACTACATAGAGCCATGACTACATGGAACTCTATTCCACAGTACTACATAGAGACATGACTACATGGAACTCTATTCCACAGTACTACATAGAGACATGACTACATGGAACTCTATTCCAGGTAACACACTATACACCTTATGGAACAGGGTGAACTGTGAAGAGTCCCACACACTATACACATTATGGAACAGGATGAACTGTGAAGAGTCACACACACTATACACCTTATGGAACAGGATGAACTGTGAAGAGTCACACACACTATACACCTTATGGAACAGGATGAACTGTGAAGGGTCACACACACTATACACCTTATGGAACAGTGTGAACTGTGAAGAGTCACACACACTATACACCTTATGGAACAGTGTGAACTGTGAAGAGTCACACACACTATACACCTTATGGAACAGGGTGAACTGTGAAGCGTCACACACACACACACACACACGGGTTCAAAGACACTTAACACACACTACACACGTAACATACACACACACACACACACACACACACACACGGGTTCAAAGACACTTAACACACACTACCCACGTAACATACACACTACACACACACACACACACACACACACACACAATATATATCGTGAAATCTGTTGGAAAATGTATTTTAATGTTTAAAAATTGTATTATAATGTAAATTACTGCCTTAATTTTTGCTGGGGACCAGGAAGAGTAGCTGCTGCCTTGGCAGGAACTAATGGGGATCCATGATAAACCCCAGGAAGAGTAGCTGCTGCTGACTAGCTGGGAGCCTTGTTTGCAAATAGGTCTGCTTGACCTTAGAGACCTCAGGCCCTGCAGCAGTAGCAGTGTAACTGTCAGTGACTAACCTAAAACAGAATGCAGGTGCTTCTACACCTGCATTGCTTGCTGTTTGGGGTTTTAGGCTGGGTTTCTGTACAGCACCTTGAGATATCAGCTGAAGTAAGAAGGGCTATATAAATACATTTGATTTGAAAAGTATAACAGTCTGTCACTAGCCTATAACAGTACAACAGTCTGTCACTAACCTAGCTACTACCTCCAGGGCACATACTTTACTGAATGTGCAATCTGATTACTAGGCTTGCATGCCAGGTAAAGGTAAACAGAGCCCTACTAACCCTGTAGAGTCTGAGAGGTAAACAGAGCCTTACTAACCCTGTAGAGTCTGAGAGGTAAACAGAGCCTTACTAACCCTGTAGAGTCTGAGAGGTAAACATAGCCCTACTAACCCTGTAGAGTCAGAGGTAAACAGAGCCCTACTAACCCTGTAGAGTCTGAGAGGTAAACAGAGCCCTACTAACCCTGCAGAGTCTGAGAGGTAAACAGAGCCCTACTAACCCTGTAGAGTCTGAGAGGTAAACAGAGCCATACTAACCCTGTAGAGTCTGAGAGGTAAACAGAGCCCTACTAACCCTGTAGAGTCTGAGAGGTAAACAGAGCCCTACTAACCCTGTAGAGTCTGAGAGGTAAACAGGGCCCTACTAACCCTGTACAGTCTGAGAGGTAAACAGAGCCCTACTAACCCTGTAGAGTCTGAGAGGTAAACAGAGCCCTACTAACCCTGTAGAGTCTGCATCCCAAAGGCACCCTATTCCCTACATAGAGCACTCATTTTGACAAGAGCCTCATTCTTTAAAATGACATGATGTTGGCACTGCCCTCTATTTAGTGGAAATCTATTGTTCACAGTACACTTTACACAGTATGTCTATCAATCACTATCTAGATTCTAGTGCACACAGATTTAATAACAGCTCTTCAAGGTCTGCCAGTAACTGCCATTGTGATACTTGGACTGTGTGCCAAATGGTGGCCTATTACTTTCACAGTACCAAATGGTGGCCTATTACCTTCACAGTACCAAATGGTGGCATAATACCTTCACAGTACCAAATGGTGGCCTATCACCTTTACAGTACCAAATGGTGGACTATTACCTTCACAGTACCAAATGGTGGCCTAATACCTTCACAGTACCAAATGGTGGCCTATCACCTTCACAGTACCAAATGGTGGTCTAATACCTTCACAGTACCAAATGGTGGCCTATCACCTTCACAGTACCAAATGGTGGCCCAATACCTTCACAGTACCAAATGGTGGCCTATTACCTTCACAGTACCAAATGGTGGCCTATTACCTTCACAGTACCAAATGGTGGCCTATTACCTTCACAGTACCAAATGGTGGCCTAATACCTTCACAGTACCAAATGGTGGCCTATTACCTTCACAGTACCAAATGGTGGCCTATTACCTTCACAGTACCAAATGGTGGCCTAATACCTTCACAGTACCAAATGGTGGCCTATTACCTTCACAGTACCAAATGGTGGCCTATTACCTTCACAGTACCAAATGGTGGCCTATTACCTTCACAGTACCAAATGGTGGCCTAATACCTTCACAGTACCAAATGGTGGCCTATTACCTTCACAGTACCAAATGGTGGCCTATTACCTTCACAGTACCAAATGGTGGCCTAATACCTTCACAGTACCAAATGGTGGCCTATTACCTTCACAGTACCAAATGGTGGCCTATTACCTTCACAGTACCAAATGGTGGCCTATTACCTTCACAGTACCAAATGGTGGCCTATCACCTTCACAGTACCAAATGGTGGCCTATCACCTTTACAGTACCAAATGGTGGACTATTACCTTCACAGTACCAAATGGTGGCCTATTACCTTCACAGTACCAAATGGTGGCCTAATACCTTCACAGTACCAAATGGTGGCCTAATACCTTCACAGTACCAAATGGTGGCCTAATACCTTCACAGTACCAAATGGTGGCCTATTACCTTCACAGTACCAAATGGTGGCCTATTACCTTCACAGTACCAAATGGTGGCCTAATACCTTCACAGTACCAAATGGTGGCCTATTACCTTCACAGTACCAAATGGTGGCCTATTACCTTCACAGTACCAAATGGTGGCCTATTACCTTCACAGTACCAAATGGTGGCCTATCACCTTTACAGTACCAAATGGTGGCCTATTACCTTCACAGTACCAAATGGTGGCCTATTACCTTCACAGTACCAAATGGTGGCCTATCACCTTCACAGTACCAAATGGTGGCCTAATACCTTCACAGTACCAAATGGTGGCCTATTACCTTCACAGTACCAAATGGTGGCCTATCACCTTCACAGTACCAAATGGTGGCCTATCACCTTCACAGTACCAAATGGTGGCCTATTACCTTCACAGTACACTACTTTTGACAATGACCCAAGTGCATTATATATTCCTCCCTTTCCCACATATCTTCCCTCTGGTCCCCCTCTCCCCCTCTGGTCCCCCTCTCCCCCTCTGGTCCTCCTCTCCCCCTCTGGTCCGCCTCTTCCCTCTGGTCCTCCTCTCCCCCTCTGGTCCCCCTCTCCCCCTCTGGTCCTCCTCCCCCCTCTGGTCCCCCTCTCTGGTCCCCTCTCCCCCTCTGGTCCGCCTCTTCCCTCTGGTCCCCCTCTCCCCCTCTGGTCCTCCTCTCCCCCTCTGGTCCCCCTCTCCCCCTCTGGTCCCCCTCTCCCCCTCTGGTCCTCCTCTCCCCCTCTGGTCCTCCTCTCCCCCTCTGGTCCTCCTCTCCCCCTCTGGTCCTCCTCTCCCCCTCTGGTCCCCCTCTCCCCCTCTGGTCCCCCTCTCCCCCTCTGGTCCTCCTCTCCCCCTCTGGTCCCCCTCTTTCCTCTGGTCCCCCTCTTCCCTCTGGTCCCCCTCTCCCCCTCTGGTCCTCCTCTCCCCCTCTGGTCCGCCTCTTCCCTCTGGTCCGCCTCTTCCCTCTGGTCCCCCTCTCCCCCTCTGGTCCCCCTCCCCCTCTCCCCCATCCCCCCTCCCCCCTCTCCCCCATAAATTAACTCACTGACATTCCCTACCTTACTCTCTTGGACAGCCCTGTGCATTTTCCTTCTGATTTCTCAGAAAAACTGCTCGCTCAGGTAACAGTAAACGATTGGTTTCCCTATTACTCACTACATGAACTGTTGAGGTTCAGGGATGACCGGGTGTTAGTGCACTTTCTACACCTCAGGTGAGTCACAAACAGTAGCTCTTTGTTTTCCAGTGAATTGAGTGATGCATTCTGCCTGGTGAAAACGAATTTAATCTTTATTTGCCCAGGGAAGTCCCTTGGCATAAATTCTGTATTTAAAAAAAATGTATTTTCACGAGGGAGACCTGATGACAGCTAGTTACATAGTCAAACACATAACGAGGCACATATAGGTCTCTCTCGTGTAAATTATAGTGTATTTTGTAGTGTAAATTGCATGAGCAAATAGACAAATCCCTCTGAGGTAGAGTTCAGGGTGTGGCTATTTGGGATCTCAGCAGAGCTCACACACACGGACGTTCAAATCTAACTCCCTTTTCCATAGCCGCGGGAGTAAGGGGCGCTGGAAATGCTGAGGCACCCATGGTGTTCAGATGGTAAAACTGTGAGAATGTGTGTCGTTGCAGTAAAAAATATATATATATATACACACTACATGACCAAAAATATGTGGACACCTGATCGTCCAACAACTCATTCCAAAAACATGGGCATTAATATGGAGTTGGTCCCCCCTCCCTTTGCTGCTGTAACAGCCTCCACTGTTCTGGGAAGGCTTATATTAGATGCAGTAACATTGCTGCGGGGACTTGCTTCCAATTCAGCCACAAGAGCATTAGTGAGGTCTGTGCAACTTCCAGTGTGTGTTTACTGTGAACACTGAGGCTCTACCTGCTTTAAGTTACAGTTTTACTGTCAACACTGAGGCTGTACCTGCTTTAAGTTACAGTTTTACTGTGAACACGGAGGCTGTACCTGCTTTAAGTTACAGTTTTACTGTGAACACTGAGGCTGTACCTGCTTTAAGTTACAGTTTTACTGTGAACACTGAGGCTGTACCAGCTTTATGTTACAGGTTTACTGTGACCACTGAGGCTGCACCCACTTTAAGTTACAGTTTTACTGTGAACACTGAGGCTGTACCTGCTTTAAGTTACAGTTTTACTGTGAACACTGAGGCTGTACCTGCTTTAAGTTACAGTTTTACTGTGAACACTGAGAGCTGCACCTGCAGTCCCCGGGAGCTGTATCTGCAGTCCCCGGGAGCTGTACCTGCAGTCCCCGGGAGCTGTACCTGCAGTCCCTGGGCTACTGTGCGCCCGCACACGCGGGCAACTTAGAGTGAACATTGGCCAGGGCTCTGTGCAGGCCAGTCAAGTTCTTTCACACCCATCTCGACAAACCATTTCTGCATGGACCTTACTTTGTGTATGAAACACAGCAGGTATCCCATTGAGGCCTTGCTTTGTGTATGAAACACAGCAGGTATCCCATTGAGGCCTTGCTTTGTGTATGAAACACAGCAGGTATCCCATTGAGGCCTTACTTTGTGTATGAAACACAGCAGGTATCCCATTGAGGCCTTGCTTTGTGTATGAAACACAGCAGGTATCCCATTGAGGCCTTACTTTGTGTATGAAACACAGCAGGTATCCCATTGAGGCCTTTGTCCTATGCTGTAATGTCCTTACATTTTCCCTCCTCTTATCAATAAAGTTTTTAATAAATTATTGGGTTATTAAATGAAGATACGATAACCACTGGAGTTCTCTGGGGACAAATCTACAGTTATAAAAGTGTCCAAGTAGGCTTCTGTGGCTATTTGATCATAACGCCTACCAGAGTGGCCTACCATCAAAAATAATGGATAAAACGCAAAGCAAAACATTTTAACAGTGGTGGAAAAAAGTATTTGATTGTCATACTTGAGTAAAAGTAAAGATACCTTAATATAAAATGACTCCAGTGAAAGTTACCCAGTAAAATACTACTTGAGTAAAAGTCTAAAAGTATTGCATTTTAAATATACTTGTAATTCCTAAAATATACTTAAGTATCAATAGTAAAAGTATAAATAATTTCAAATTCCTTACAAAGCAGATGTTTTTAAATGACGAATAGCTAAGGGCAAACTCCAACACTTAGACATCATTTACAAATGAAGCATTTGTGTTTTAGTGAGTCCTCCAGATCAGAGGCAGTAGGGATGACCAGGGATGTTCTCTGTTTAGTGAGAGATCAGAGTCAGTAGAGATCCAGATCAGAGGCAGAGTAGGGATGACCAGGGATGTTCTCTGTTTAATGAGTCCTCAGAGGCAGTAGGGATCAGAGGCAGTAGGGATGACCAGGGATGTTCTCTGTTTAGTGAGTCCTCCAGATCAGAGGCAGTAGAGATGACCAGGGATGTTCTCTGTTTAGTGAGTCCTCCAGATCAGAGGCAGTAGGGATGACCAGGGATGACCAGGGATGTTCTCTGTTTAGTGAGTCCTCCAGATCAGAGGCAGTAGAGATGACCAGGGATGTTCTCTGTTTAGTGAGTCCTCCAGATCAGAGGCAGTAGGGATGACCAGGGATGTTCTCTGTTTAGTGAGTCCTCCAGATCAGAGGCAGTAGGGATGACCAGGGATGTTCTCTGTTTAGTGAGTCCTCCAGATCAGAGGCAGTAGAGATGACCAGGGATGTTCTCTGTTTTGTGAGTCCACCAGATCAGAGGCAGTACGGATGACAAGGGATGTTCTCTGTTTAGTGAGTCCTCCAGATCAGAGGCAGTAGGGATGACCAGGGATGTTCTCTGTTTTGTGAGTCCACCAGATCAGAGGCAGTACGGATGACAAGGGATGTTCTCTGTTTAGTGAGTCCTCCAGATCAGAGGCAGTAGGGATGACCAGGGATGTTCTCTGTTTAGTGAGTCATCCAGATCAGAGGCAGTAGGGATGACCAGGGATGTTCTCTGTTTAGTGAGTCCTCCAGATCAGAGGCAGTAGAGATGACCAGGGATGTTCTCTGTTTAGTGAGTCCTCCAGATCAGAGGCAGTAGGGATGACCAGGGATGTTCTCTGTTTAGTGAGTCCTCCAGATCAGAGGCAGTAAGGATGACCATGGATGTTCTCTGTTTAGTGAGTCCTCCAGATCAGAGGCAGTAGGGATGACCAGGGATGTTCTCTGTTTAGTGAGTCCTCCAGATCAGAGGCAGTAGGGATGACCAGGGATGTTCTCTGTTTAGTGAGTCCTCCAGATCAGAGGCAGTAGGGATGACCAGGGATGTTCTCTGTTTAGTGAGTCCTCCAGATCAGAGGCAGTAGAGATGACCAGGGATGTTCTCTGTTTAGTGAGTCCTCCAGATCAGAGGCAGTAGAGGGATGACCAGGGATGTTCTCTGTTTAGTGAGTCCTCCAGATCAGAGGCAGTAAGGGATGACCAGGGATGTTCTCTGTTTAGTGAGTCCTCCAGATCAGAGGCAGTAGGTATGACCAGGGATGTTCTCTGTTTAGTGAGTCCTCCAGATCAGAGTCAGTAAGGATGACCAGGGATGTTCTCTTGATAAGTGTGTGAATTGGATCCTTGTTAATCAACTAAATATGTCCACTGCTGGTATACTTCCTATTTTGGTGAATGTAGTACGACATCCGGGAAATATTGGCATACTAAATACTGCACACTACCGTTCAAAAGTTTGGGGTCACTTAGAAATGTCCTTGTTTTTGAAAGAGAGAATTTTTTTTGTCCATTCCATGAAATGAGTTGTAAAAATGAATAGAAAATATAGACATTGACAAGGTTATAAATGAATGATTTTTAATTGAAATAATAATTGTGTTCCTCAAACTTTTTTTTCGTCAAAGAATCCTCCATTTGCAGCATTTACAGCCTTGCAGACCTTTGGCATTCTAGTTGTCAATTTGTTGAAGTAATCTGAAGAGATTTCACCCCATGCTTCCTGAAGAACATCCCACAAGTTGGATTGGCTTGATGGGCACCTCTTTACGTACCATACGGTCAAGCTGCTCCCACAACAGCTCAATAGGGTTGAGATCCGGTGACTGTGCTGGCCACTCCATTATAGACAGAATACCAGCTGACTGCTTCTTCCCTAAATACTTATTGCATAGTTTGGAGCTGTGCTTTGGGTCATTGTCCTGTTGTAGGAGGAAATTGGCTCCAATTAAGCACCGTCCAGAGGGTATGGCATGGCGTTGCAAAATGGAGTGATAGCCTTCCTTCTTTAAGATCCCTTTTACACTGTAGAAATCTCCCACTTTACCTCCACCAAAGCACCCCCAGACCATCACATTGCCTCCACCAAAGCACCCCCAGACCATCACATTGCCTCCACCAAAGCACCCCCAGACCATCACATTGCCTCCACCAAAGCACCCCCAGACCATCACATTGCCTCCACCAAAGCACCCCCAGACCATCACATTGCCTCCACCAAAGCACCCCCAGACCATCACATTGCCTCCACCAAAGCACCCCCAGACCATCACATTGCCTCCACCAAAGCACCCCCAGACCATCACATTGCCTCCACCAAAGCACCCCCAGACCATCACATTGCCTCCACCAAAGCACCCCCAGACCATCACATTGCCTCCACCAAAGCACCCCCAGACCATCACATTGCCTCCACCAAAGCACCCCCAGACCATCACATTGCCTCCACCAAAGCACCCCCAGACCATCACATTGCCTCCACCAAAGCACCCCCAGACCATCACATTGCCTCCACCAAAGCACCCCCAGACCATCACATTGCCTCCACCAAAGCACCCCCAGACCATCACATTGCCTCCACCAAAGCACCCCCAGACCATCACATTGCCTCCACCAAAGCACCCCCAGACCATCACATTGCCTCCACCAAAGCACCCCCAGACCATCACATTGCCTCCACCAAAGCACCCCCAGACCATCACATTGCCTCCACCAAAGCACCCCCAGACCATCACATTGCCTCCACCAAAGCACCCCCAGACCATCACATTGCCTCCACCAAAGCACCCCCAGACCATCACATTGCCTCCACCAACCAGACCATCACATTACCTCCACCAAAGCACCCCCAGACCATCACATTGCCTCCACCAAAGCACCCCCAGACCATCACATTACCTCCACCAAAGCACCCCCAGACCATCACATTGCCTCCACCATCCTTTCATTTTTTCTGCGTCTCATGAATGTTCTTCTTTGGGATCCGAATACCTCAAACTTAGATTCGTCTGTCCATAACACTTTTTGTCCGATCTTCCTCTGTCCAGTGTCTGTGTTATTTTGCCCATCTTAATATTTTATGTTTATTGGCCAGTCTGAGATATGGCTTTGTCTTTACAACTCTGCCTAGAAGGCCAGCATCCTGGAGTCGCCTCTTCACTGTTGACGTTGAGACTGGTGTTTTGCGGGTACTATTTAACGAAGCTGCCAGTTGAGGACTTGTGAGGCATCCGTTTCTCAAGCTAGACACACTAATGTACTTGTCCTCTTGCTCAGTAGAGCACCGGGGCCTCCCACTCCTTGTTCTATTCTGGTTTGAGCCAGTTTGCGCTGTTCACACACACACACACACACACACACACACACCTGAACTCTGCGTGCTGCCAGCCATCCCAGCCTAGCTGCCACCATACCAACTAATTCTACATATCAAATGGCTACCTATTACCTATGTACAGATGTAGGATCTGAATTTGAGCCAGTTTGCTACAGCAGGAAAATAATCCTGCAGCAACAGGAAATGTTAATTATTATGTGGATTAAAATGAATGGAGATATTTAGAAGGGGCTAATCAAGTCAGAAATGTCAAAGTGGAAATGAATAACTTTAGAGGCCTTTTTACACAGCATTGTACGAGATCTTCAGTTTCTTGGCAATTTCTCGCATGGAATAGCCTTCATTTCTCAGAACAAGAGTAGACTGACGAGTTTCAGAAGAAAGCTCTGTTTCTTGCCATTTTGAGCCTGTAATTGAACCCACAAATGCTGATGCTCCAGATACTCAATTAGTCTAAGGCCAGTTTTATTGCTTCTTTAAATCAGGACAACCGTTTTCAGCTGTGCTAGCATAATTGCAAAAGGGTTTTCTAATGATCAATTAGCCTTTTAAAATTATAAACTTGGATTAGCAAACACAACGTGCCACTGGAACACAGGAGTGATGGTTGCTGATAATGGGCCTCTGTACGCCTATGTAGATATTCCATTAAAAAAAATCAGCCGTTTCCAGCTACAATAGTCATTTACAACATTAACAATGTCTACACTGTATTTCTGATCAATTTGGATGTTATTTTAAAAGGACAAAAAATATGTGCTTTTCTTTCAAAAACAAGGACATTTTTAAGTGACGCCAAACTTTTGAACGGTAGTTTATATGCAATGATTTTATTTGTTGTAATGTTCTACCGTCAGCCATATCTTGAGCAATAGTACTTCCTGTCTGCCAAACACAACAGTATTTCCTCCCCTCCCTTCCTCTCTCCTCCTCCGCATCTGTCCCTCTGCCCAAGCTGTCATACAGGTGGTATTCGGAACTCTGGGGCATTACCAGTTGCCATACTCTGGGGCATTACCAGTTGCCATACAGGGGGTATTCGGAACTCTGGGGCATTACCAGTTGCCATACAGGGGGTATTCGGAGCTCTGGGGCATTACCAGTTGCCATACAGGGGGTATTCGGAGTTGCCATACAGGGGGCATTACCAGTTGCCATACAGGTGGTATTCAGAGCACTGGGGCATTACCAGTTGCCATACAGGGGGTATTACCAGAGCACTGGGGCATTACCAGTTGCCATACAGGGGGTATTCGGAGCTCTGGGGCATTACCAGTTGCCATACAGGGGGTATTCAGAGCTCTGGGGCATTACCAGTTGCCATACAGGGGGTATTCGGAGCTTGGGGGCATTACCAGTTGCCATACAGGGGGTATTCAGAGTACTGGGGCATTACCAGTTGCCATACAGGGGGTATTCAGAGTACTGGGGCATTACCAGTTGCCATACAGGGGGTATTCAGAGTACTGGGGCATTACCAGTTGCCATACAGGGGGTATTCAGAGTACTGGGACATGACCAGTTGCCATACAGGGGGTATTCAGAGTACTGGGACATGACCAGTTGCCATACAGGGGGTATTCAGAGTACTGGGGCATTACCAGTTGCCATACAGGGGGTATTCAGAGTACTGGGACATGACCAGTTGCCATACAGGGGGTATTCAGAGTACTGGGACATGACCAGTTGCCATACAGGGGGTATTCAGAGTACTGGGACATGACCAGTTGCCAGTCTTCAGTCCTTTAAAAACATGCTGTCTGTAAAATAGGGTGTGAGATAGCTTGGGAAATAAATCAATGTGACTCTGGATAATAACATAATCAAGTTTGTTTCCAACATTTGGGCTGTTTTCTTAAAGAAGTTCATTCCTCTTGATATGGTCCCGCCCTAATCATCAGCCAGGTGAGCAATAGTACTTCCTGCCTGCCAAGCCCATTTCATCACTCGAGGCTACAGAATATAGCTGTCTCCTCCTTGACAATATATTACACACCCAGCAGTTCAGGGTGGGGCTGTGTTAATAACGCAATCATCCACACACACACGCCCACACACACACCCCCATACACACACACACACACACACACACACACACACACACACACACACAGGCTCCTGAACTCTGCGTGCTGCCAGCCATCCCAGCTGCCACCATATCAACTAATTCTACGTATCAAACGGCTACCTATTACCTATGTACAGATGTAGGATCTGAATTTGAGCCAGTTTGCTACAACAGGAAAAGAATCCTGCAGCAACAGGAAATGTTCATTATTATGTGGATTATAATGAATGGAGATATTTAGAAGGGGCTAATCAAGTCAGAAATGTCAAAGAGGAAATTAATAACTTTAGAGGCCTTTTTAAAACTCAAATACACTACAAGTTTGCATTTTCTGCTTTGCAGGAAAATTCACAGAAACAAAGGATTGATCAAATTAAAATCCTGCATCTGTAGTGCACTACTTTTGCCCAAGGCCAGCTACTTTTGACATAGGCCTCTAGTCAATACTGCACTACATATGGAATAGGGTGCCATTTAGGATGCTGCTAAAGGTTCTGATGGAAGGAAAGGAGACTCGAGGAGGGTACAACTTCCTAAAGGGGAAGGAAAGGAGACTCAAGGAGGGTAGAACTTCCTAAAGGGGAAGGAAAGGAGACTCAAGGAGGGTACAACTTCTTAAAGGGAAGGAAAGGAGACTCAAGGAGGGTACAACTTCCTAAAGGGGAAGGAAAGGAGACTCAAGGAGGGTAGAACTTCCTAAAAGGGAAGGAAAGGAGACTCGAGGAGGGTACCACTTCTTAAAGGGGAAGGAAAGGAGACTCAAGGAGGGTAGAACTTCCTAAAAGGGAAGGAAAGGAGACTCGAGGAGGGTACCACTTCTTAAAGGGGAAGGAAAGGAGACTCAAGGAGGGTAGAACTTCCTAAAAGGGAAGGAAAGGAGACTCGAGGAGGGTACCACTTCTTAAAGGGGAAGGAAAGGAGACTCAAGGAGGGTAGAACTTCCTAAAAGGGAAGGAAAGGAGACTCGAGGAGGGTACCACTTCTTAAAGGGGAAGGAAAGGAGACTCAAGGAGGGTAGAACTTCCTAAAAGGGAAGGAAAGGAGACTCGAGGAGGGTACCACTTCTTAAAGGGAAGGAAAGGAGACTCGAGGAGGGTACAACTTCCTAAAGGGGAAGGAAAGGAGACTCGAGGAGGGTAGAACTTCCTAAAGGGAAGGAAAGGAGACTCACGGAGAGTAGAAAGACACAAAGTCCCGAAAGCCATAAGCCCAAAGCCCTGGCTCAAAGACTACTGATTATGTTTCAGCAAAAGAAGGCGAGGGTGGAGGAGAAGGGGATAGGGTGTGTATACACTTCCCTTTTGTATGAGCGTGGAGCCTATTGCCCTGGTTATCAATGGAGATAGAAAAGAGTCTGAAGAGGCAGAATTCCTCAGGTAAGCACCAGAGTGGAGGGACTAGCCCAGACAGGCACAACAGGGCTGGGTTCTCTAACCTGCCAGAGGCCTTGCAAGTCTTCACTGTGTTGACAATACACCACAACGCTGGGGATTGGACTTTCACTGATCGCCCCGAGAGCTGTACGTAGATAGGTCCTTAACTACACAGTTACTTTAACACACAGACACTTAAACACATAGACACACAGTCACTTAACACACACACACACGAGAATGACACACACACACACACACAGACACACACCCTCCGCGGGTTTAGGTTAATTAAATATTGTGTGGATAAAGGGCTGGTGGGTGGCAGGCAGGTTGAATGAAGAGAAATCAATTCATCAAAAACAACAAAATCTCTTAAGTGTATATTGAGATTTCTCTTTCATTCTGTGTATCTGGTGTTACCGTGTAGACTAAGCCTCAGCTTTAGGGCCTAACTGTCTCACTCCAAATACACAGAAACTGGAGAAAAAAATACGTTGTGAAAACTTGGCTGCAAAAGTTAACGTTGGTCCACTGAGGAAAAAAAAGGACAAGAGTTGTCAAGAGTTTAATTCAATAAGAACAGAAGCTGTAAAATAGACCGTTTAAAAATAACAGAGGGCCAGAACAGTAGTCGAATGTTTAGGAAAGATTAGGTGAAGTGGTAAAAGAGGATGACATCAGTGTTGGCTGTGCTATGGAGTGCTCCCCTGTGCTATGGAGTGCTCTCCTGTGCTATGGAGTGCTCCCCTGTGCTATGGAGTGCTCCCCTGTGATATGGAGTGCTCCCCTGTGATATGGAGTGCTCCCCTGTGTTATGGAGTGCTCCCCTGTGATATGGAGTGCTCCCCTGTGTTATGGAGTGCTCCCCTGTGTTATGGAGTGCTCCCCTGTGTTATGGAGTGCTCCCCTGTGTTATGGAGTGCTCCCCTGTGTTATGGAGTGCTCCCCTGTGTTATGTGTGATGATTGTGAGGCGCTATACAAATTCCACAGTCAAAAGATGACACGTCAATGGAACTGTGCTGTTCAGATGGATTACATGGGATTGTAACTGAAATCTGGACACTGACTGTAGGTCCATGACCTCTCACATAGTCTAATGTAATATTAACTGTAAGCTTATAACCTCTCACATAGCCTCACATGATTAATTTCTTTCAGCATCTACAGAGAATAAATTAGCGGTTAGGGACCGTCTGTAGAGGTGCCGTCTTTATCAGCATCATAAAAGCTGATAATATTTCAACCACATAAAATATGCATTCTAGCCAAACTGAAAACGTATTTTTTTTAAACGGTCAAACTGACATTTGGAAATGTGTCCCAGAAAATATTTCCATATATCATGTTTTTCATTATTGCATTTTGTCCCCGGTCCCTAAACATCTTTGCTGTGTGAGAGAAGCAGAGATGAAAGTTTACAACCACAACCAGATTGAAGCATTCATTCTATCCCTTTATGACATCATTAATTCTATCCCTTTATGACATCATTCATTCTATCCCTTTATGACATCAGTCATTCTATCCCTTTATGGCATCAGTCATTCTATCCCTTTATGGCATCAGTCATTCTATCCCTTTATGACATCATTCATTCTATCCCTTTATGACATCATTCATTCTATCCCTTTATGACATCATTAATTCTATCCCTTTATGACATCATTCATTCTATCCCTTTATGACATCATTAATTCTATCCCTTTATGACATCATTAATTCTATCCCTTTATGACATCATTAATTCTATCCCTTTATGACATCATTAATTCTATCCCTTTATGACATCAGTCATTCTATCCCTTTATGACATCATTCATTCTATCCCTTTATGACATCAGTCATTCTATCCCTTTATGACATCATTCATTCTATCCCTTTATGACATCAGTCATTCTATCCCTTTGTGACATCATTCATTCTATCCCTTTATGACATCATTCTGAGGGTTTTTATTAAAGTCTTCTTGGGGCAACAATAATGACAGAAGAGAAGCTGCATGTACTGTATCTAATGATATCATCCGCCATCTCCGACTGTATAGCGCATTTTCTATATTAGCGGGCTAGGGTCGAGTGCGGGCCTCAGATTTTCCCTTTATTACATATAAATGAGCGGTTGTGGATGTGTTATCAGCAATTGTGGGCGGGTGCGGGTGAACAAATAGCTGACCTGCTCATCACTAAAACACACCCACCCACCCACCGACCCCAATCCGCACCCCCTAGACACAAACACACACTGACTGTATTCTTAGTTAAGCTGATGGGCAAGCGACTATAAATTCCTGGGCCTCCCTGCAACAACACTAGATAAATATCAGGAACAGTTCAGCTGTTATGGCAGTGTCCCATATTGTCTCTCAGCCAACACACAAATCCCCTGATTGCTCAATACAGTCTCTTAGTGTCCTTCTCAGCCAGCCATCCAACCATGTATCCAGCCAGCCAACCATCCAGCCTCCCTCCCTCCCTCCCTCCCTCACTACATGCTTTCACCCCAAAGGATGTGCATGAAGGAGCTAAAGAACGAGAGGAGAAAAACAGAGCGGTAGAAAGAAGAGGAGAGGCAAGTGAAAGAGGAAAAGAAAGGAATGGAAAAGTGTAAACAGCAGCTCTATAAGGGGAAGAGATGGAGTCAGGGCTAGAGATGGAGTCAGGGCTAGAGATGGAGTCAGGGCTAGAGATGGAGTCAGGGCTAGAGATGGAGTCAGGGCTAGAGATGGAGTCAGGGCTAGAGATGGAGTCAGGGCTAGAGATGGAGTCAGGGCTAGAGATGGTGTCAGGGCTAGAGATGGAGTCAGGGCTAGAGATGGAGTCAGGGCTAGAGATGGAGTCAGGGCTAGAGATGGAGTCAGGGCTAGAGATGGAGTCAGGGCTAGAGATGGAGTCAGGGCTAGAGATGGAGTCAGGGCTAGAGATGGAGTCAGGGCTAGAGATGGAGTCAGGGTTAGAGATGGAGTCAGGGCTGGAGTCAGGGCTAGAGATGGAGTCAGGGCTAGAGATGGAGTCAGGGCTGGAGATGGAGTCAGGGCTAGAGATGGAGTCAGGGCTAGAGATGGAGTCAGGGCTAGAGATGGAGTCAGGGCTGGAGATGGAGTCAGGGCTGGAGGCAGGGCTAGAGATGGAGTCAGGGCTAGAGATGGAGTCAGGGCTAGAGATGGAGTCAGAGCTAGAGATGGAGTCAGGGCTGGAGATGGAGTCAGAGCTAGAGATGGAGTCAGAGCTAGAGATGGAGTCAGGGCTAGAGATGGAGTCAGGGCTAGAGATGGAGTCAGGGCTAGAGATGGAGTCAGGGCTAGAGATGGAGTCAGGGCTAGAGATGGAGTCAGGGCTAGAGATGGAGTCAGGGCTGGAGATGGAGTCAGGGCTAGAGATGGAGTCAGGGCTGGAGATGGAGTCAGGGCTGGAGTCAGGGCTGGAGATGGAGTCAGGGCTGGAGTCAGGGCTAGAGATGGAGTCAGGGCTAGAGATGGAGTCAGAGCTAGAGATGGAGTCAGGGCTGGAGATGGAGTCAGAGCTAGAGATGGAGTCAGAGCTAGAGATGGAGTCAGGGCTGGAGATGGAGTCAGGGCTGGAGATGGAGTCAGGGCTAGAGATGGAGTCAGGGCTGGAGATGGAGTCAGGGCTGGAGTCAGGGCTAGAGATGGAGTCAGGGCTAGAGATGGAGTCAGGGCTAGAGATGGAGTCAGGGCTAGAGATGGAGTCAGGGCTAGAGATGGAGTCAGGGCTAGAGATGGAGTCAGGGCTAGAGATGGAGTCAGGGCTAGAGATGGAGTCAGGGCTGGAGTCAGGGCTGGAGTCAGGGCTGGAGTCAGGGCTGGAGTCAGGGCTAGAGATGGAGTCAGGGCTAGAGATGGAGTCAGGGCTAGAGATGGAGTCAGGGCTGGAGATGGAGTCAGGGCTAGAGATGGAGTCAGGGCTAGAGATGGAGTCAGGGCTGGAGTCAGGGCTAGAGATGGAGTCAGGAGTCAGGGCTAGAGATGGAGTCAGGGCAGGGCTAGAGATGGAGTCAGGGCTGGAGATGGAGTCAGGGCTAGAGATGGAGTCAGGGCTGGAGATGGAGTCAGGGCTGGAGTCAGGGCTAGAGATGGAGTCAGGGCTAGAGATGGAGTCAGGGCTAGAGATGGAGTCAGAGCTAGAGATGGAGTCAGGGCTGGAGATGGAGTCAGAGCTAGAGATGGAGTCAGGGCTAGAGATGGAGTCAGGGCTGGAGATGGAGTCAGGGCTGGAGATGGAGTCAGGGCTAGAGATGGAGTCAGGGCTGGAGATGGAGTCATGCTGGAGTCAGGGCTAGAGATGGAGTCAGGGCTAGAGATGGAGTCAGGGCTAGAGATGGAGTCAGGGCTAGAGATGGAGTCAGGGCTAGAGATGGAGTCAGGGCTAGAGATGGAGTCAGGGCTAGAGATGGAGTCAGGGCTAGAGATGGAGTCAGGGCTAGAGATGGAGTCAGGGCTAGAGTCAGGGCTGGAGTCAGGGCTGGAGTCAGGGCTAGAGATGGAGTCAGGGCTAGAGATGGAGTCAGGGCTAGAGATGGAGTCAGGGCTAGAGATGGAGTCAGGGCTAGAGATGGAGTCAGGGCTGGAGTCAGGGCTAGAGATGGAGTCAGGGCTAGAGATGGAGTCAGGGCAAGAGATGGAGTCAGGGCTAGAGATGGAGTCAGGGCTAGAGATGGAGTCAGGGCTAGAGATGGAGTCAGGGCTAGAGATGGAGTCAGGGCTAGAGATGGAGTCAGGGCTAGAGATGGAGTCAGGGCTGGAGTCAGGGCTAGAGATGGAGTCAGGGCTAGAGATGGAGTCAGGGCTAGAGATGGAGTCAGGGCTAGAGATGGAGTCAGGGCTAGAGATGGAGTCAGGGCTAGAGATGGAGTCAGGGCTAGAGATGGAGTCAGGGCTAGAGATGGAGTCAGGGCTAGAGATGGAGTCAGGGCTAGAGATGGAGTCAGGGCTAGAGATGGAGTCAGGGCTAGAGATGGAGTCAGGGCTAGAGATGGAGTCAGGGCTAGAGATGGAGTCAGGGCTAGAGATGGAGTCAGGGCTAGAGATGGGTCAGGGCTCAGGGATGGAGTCAGGGCTAGAGATGGAGTCAGGGCTAGAGATGGAGTCAGGGCTGGAGTCAGGGCTAGAGATGGAGTCAGGGCTAGAGATGGAGTCAGGGCTGGAGATGGAGTCAGGGCTAGAGATGGAGTCAGGGCTAGAGATGGAGTCAGGGCTGGAGATGGAGTCAGGGCTAGAGATGGAGTCAGGGCTAGAGATGGAGTCAGGGCTGGAGATGGAGTCAGGGCTAGAGATGGAGTCAGGGCTGGAGATGGAGTCAGGGCTAGAGATGGAGTCAGGGCTAGAGATGGAGTCAGGGCTAGGGCTAGAGTCAGGGCTATGGAGTCATGGAGTCAGGGCTAGAGATGGAGTCAGGGCTAGAGATGGAGTCAGGGCTAGAGATGGAGTCAGGGCTAGAGATGGAGTCAGGGCTAGAGATGGAGTCAGGGCTAGAGATGGAGTCAGGGCTAGAGATGGAGTCAGGGCTAGAGATGGAGTCAGGGCTAGAGATGGAGTCAGGGCTAGAGATGGAGTCAGGGCTAGAGATGGAGTCAGGGCTAGAGATGGAGTCAGGGCTAGAGATGGAGTCAGGGCTAGAGATGGAGTCAGGGCTAGAGATGGAGTCAGGGCTAGAGATGGAGTCAGGGCTAGAGATGGAGTCAGGGCTAGAGATGGAGTCAGGGCTAGAGATGGAGTCAGGGCTAGAGATGGAGTCAGGGCTAGAGATGGAGTCAGGGCTAGAGATGGAGTCAGGGCTAGAGATGGAGTCAGGGCTAGAGATGGAGTCAGGGCTAGAGTCAGGGCTAGAGATGGAGTCAGGGCTAGAGATGGAGTCAGGGCTAGAGATGGAGTCAGGGCTAGAGATGGAGTCAGGGCTGGAGTCAGGGCTAGAGATGGAGTCAGGGCTAGAGATGGAGTCAGGGCTAGAGATGGAGTCAGGGCTAGAGATGGAGTCAGGGCTAGAGATGGAGTCAGGGCTAGAGATGGAGTCAGGGCTAGGGATGGAGTCAGGGCTAGAGATGGAGTCAGGGCTAGAGATGGAGTCAGGGCTAGAGATGGAGTCAGGGCTAGAGATGGAGTCAGGGCTAGAGATGGAGTCAGGGCTAGAGATGGAGTCAGGGCTAGAGATGGAGTCAGGGCTAGAGATGGAGTCAGGGCTAGAGATGGAGTCAGGGCTGGAGTCAGGGCTAGAGATGGAGTCAGGGCTAGAGATGGAGTCAGGGCTAGAGATGGAGTCAGGGCTAGAGATGGAGTCAGGGCTGGAGTCAGGGCTAGAGATGGAGTCAGGGCTAGAGATGGAGTCAGGGCTAGAGATGGAGTCAGGGCTAGAGATGGAGTCAGGGCTAGAGATGGAGTCAGGGCTAGAGATGGAGTCAGGGCTGGAGTCAGGGCTAGAGATGGAGTCAGGGCTAGAGATGGAGTCAGGGCTAGAGATGGAGTCAGGGCTAGAGATGGAGTCAGGGCTAGAGATGGAGTCAGGGCTAGAGATGGAGTCAGGGCTAGAGATGGAGTCAGGGCTAGAGATGGAGTCAGGGCTGGAGTCAGGGCTAGAGATGGAGTCAGGGCTAGAGATGGAGTCAGGGCTAGAGATGGAGTCAGGGCTAGAGATGGAGTCAGGGCTGGAGTCAGGGCTAGAGATGGAGTCAGGGCTAGAGATGGAGTCAGGGCTAGAGATGGAGTCAGGGCTAGAGATGGAGTCAGGGCTAGAGATGGAGTCAGGGCTAGAGATGGAGTCAGGGCTGGAGTCAGGGCTAGAGATGGAGTCAGGGCTAGAGATGGAGTCAGGGCTAGAGATGGAGTCAGGGCTAGAGATGGAGTCAGGGCTAGAGATGGAGTCAGGGCTAGAGATGGAGTCAGGGCTAGAGATGGAGTCAGGGCTAGAGATGGAGTCAGGGCTAGAGATGGAGTCAGGGCTAGAGATGGAGTCAGGGCTAGAGATGGAGTCAGGGCTAGAGATGGAGTCAGGGCTAGAGATGGAGTCAGGGCTAGAGATGGAGTCAGGGCTAGAGATGGAGTCAGGGCTAGAGATGGAGTCAGGGCTGGAGTCAGGGCTAGAGATGGAGTCAGGGCTAGAGATGGAGTCAGGGCTAGAGATGGAGTCAGGGCTAGAGATGGAGTCAGGGCTGGAGTCAGGGCTAGAGATGGAGTCAGGGCTAGAGATGGAGTCAGGGCTAGAGATGGAGTCAGGGCTAGAGATGGAGTCAGGGCTGGAGTCAGGGCTAGAGAGATGGAGTCAGGGCTAGAGATGGAGTCAGGGCTAGAGATGGAGTCAGGGCTAGAGATGGAGTCAGGGCTAGAGATGGAGTCAGGGCTAGAGATGGAGTCATGGAGTCAGGGCTAGAGATGGAGTCAGGGCTAGAGATGGAGTCAGGGCTAGAGATGGAGTCAGGGCTAGAGATGGAGATGGAGTCAGGGCTAGAGATGGAGTCAGGGCTAGAGATGGAGTCAGGGCTGGAGTCAGGGCTAGAGATGGAGTCAGGGCTAGAGATGGAGTCAGGGCTGGAGTCAGGGCTAGAGATGGAGTCAGGGCTAGAGATGGAGTCAGGGCTAGAGATGGAGTCAGGGCTAGAGATGGAGTCAGGGCTAGAGATGGAGTCAGGGCTAGAGATGGAGTCAGGGCTGGAGTCAGGGCTAGAGATGGAGTCAGGGCTAGAGATGGAGTCAGGGCTAGAGATGGAGTCAGGGCTAGAGATGGAGTCAGGGCTGGAGTCAGGGCTAGAGATGGAGTCAGGGCTAGAGATGGAGTCAGGGCTAGAGATGGAGTCAGGGCTAGAGATGGAGTCAGGGCTAGAGATGGAGTCAGGGCTAGAGATGGAGTCAGGGCTAGAGATGGAGTCAGGGCTAGAGATGGAGTCAGGGCTGGAGATGGAGTCAGGGCTAGAGATGGAGTCAGGGCTAGAGATGGAGTCAGGGCTAGAGATGGAGTCAGGGCTGGAGTCAGGGCTGGAGTCAGGGCTGGAGTCAGGGCTGGAGTCAGGGCTGGAGATGGAGTCAGGGCTAGAGATGGAGTCAGGGCTAGAGATGGAGTCAGGGCTAGGGATGGAGTCAGGGCTAGGGATGGAGTCAGGGCTAGGGATGGAGTCAGGGCTAGAGATGGAGTCAGGGCTGGATATGGAGTCAGGGCTGGATATGGAGTCAGGGCTGGAGTCAGGGCTAGAGATGGAGTCAGGGCTAGAGATGGAGTCAGGGCTAGAGATGGAGTCAGGGCTAGGGATGGAGTCAGGGCTAGAGATGGAGTCAGGGCTAGAGATGGAGTCAGGGCTAGAGATGGAGTCAGGGCTAGAGATGGAGTCAGGGCTGGAGTCAGGGCTAGAGATGGAGTCAGGGCTGGAGTCAGGGCTAGAGATGGAGTCAGGGCTAGAGATGGAGTCAGGGCTGGAGTCAGGGCTAGAGATGGAGTCAGGGCTAGAGATGGAGTCAGGGCTAGAGATGGAGTCAGGGCTAGAGATGGAGTCAGGGCTGGAGTCAGGGCTAGAGATGGAGTCAGGGCTAGAGATGGAGTCAGGGCTAGAGATGGAGTCAGGGCTAGAGATGGAGTCAGGGCTGGAGTCAGGGCTAGAGATGGAGTCAGGGCTAGAGATGGAGTCAGGGCTAGAGATGGAGTCAGGGCTAGAGATGGAGTCAGGGCTAGAGATGGAGTCAGGGCTGGAGATGGAGTCAGGGCTGGAGATGGAGTCAGGGCTAGAGATGGAGTCAGGGCTAGAGATGGAGTCAGGGCTAGAGATGGAGTCAGGGCTGGAGTCAGGGCTGGAGTCAGGGCTAGAGATGGAGTCAGGGCTGGAGTCAGGGCTGGAGATGGAGTCAGGGCTAGAGATGGAGTCAGGGCTAGAGATGGAGTCAGGGCTAGGGATGGAGTCAGGGCTAGAGATGGAGTCAGGGCTGGATATGGAGTCAGGGCTGGAGTCAGGGCTAGAGATGGAGTCAGGGCTAGCGATGGAGTCAGGGCTAGCGATGGAGTCAGGGCTAGAGATGGAGTCAGGGCTAGAGATGGAGTCAGGGCTAGAGATGGAGTCAGGGCTAGAGATGGAGTCAGGGCTAGAGATGGAGTCAGGGCTAGAGATGGAGTCAGGGCTAGAGATGGAGTCAGGGCTAGAGATGGAGTCAGGGCTAGAGATGGAGTCAGGGCTAGAGATGGAGTCAGAGCTAGAGATGGAGTCAGGGCTAGAGATGGAGTCAGGGCTAGAGATGGAGTCAGGGCTAGAGTCAGGGCTGGAGTCAGGGCTAGAGATGGAGTCAGGGCTAGAGATGGAGTCAGGGCTAGGGCTAGAGTCAGGGCTGGAGTCAGGGCTAGCGATGGAGTCAGGGCTAGAGATGGAGTCAGGGCTAGAGATGGAGTCAGGGCTAGGGCTAGAGTCAGGGCTGGAGTCAGGGCTAGCGATGGAGTCAGGGCTAGAGATGGAGTCAGGGCTGGAGTCAGGGCTAGAGATGGAGTCAGGGCTAGAGATGGAGTCAGGGCTAGAGATGGAGTCAGGGCTAGAGATGGAGTCAGGGCTAGAGATGGAGTCAGAGCTAGAGATGGAGTCAGGGCTGGAGATGGAGTCAGGGCTAGAGATGGAGTCAGGGCTAGAGATGGAGTCAGGGCTAGAGATGGAGTCAGGGCTAGAGATGGAGTCAGGGCTGGAGTCAGGGCTAGAGATGGAGTCAGGGCTAGAGATGGAGTCAGGGCTAGAGATGGAGTCAGGGCTAGAGATGGAGTCAGGGCTGGAGTCAGGGCTGGAGTCAGGGCTAGAGATGGAGTCAGGGCTGGAGTCAGGGCTAGAGATGGAGTCAGGGCTAGAGATGGAGTCAGGGCTAGAGATGGAGTCAGGGCTAGAGATGGAGTCAGGGCTGGAGTCAGGGCTAGAGATGGAGTCAGGGCTAGAGATGGAGTCAGGGCTGGAGTCAGGGCTGGAGTCAGGGCTAGAGATGGAGTCAGGGCTAGAGTCAGGGCTGGAGTCAGGGCTAGAGATGGAGTCAGGGCTAAGGATGGAGTCAGGGCTAGAGATGGAGTCAGGGCTGGAGTCAGGGCTAGAGATGGAGTCAGGGCTGGATATGGAGTCAGGGCTGGAGTCAGGGCTAGAGATGGAGTCAGGGCTAGAGATGGAGTCAGGGCTAGAGTCAGGGCTAGAGATGGAGTCAGGGCTAGAGTCAGGGCTGGAGATGGAGTCAGGGCTAGAGTCAGGGCTGGAGATGGAGTCAGGGCTGGAGTCAGGGCTGGAGTCAGGGCTAGAGATGGAGTCAGGGCTAGAAATGGAGTCAGGGCTAGAAATGGAGTCAGGGCTGGAGTCAGGGCTGGAGATGGAGTCAGGGCTAGAGATGGAGTCGGGGCTGGAGTCGGGGCTAGAGATGGAGTCAGGGCTAGAGATGGAGTCAGGGCTAGAGATGGAGTCAGGGCTAGAGATGGAGTCAGGGCTAGGGATGGAGTCGGGGCTAGGGATGGAGTCAGTCGGGGCTAGGGATGGAGTCGGGGCTAGGGATGGAGTCGGGGCTAGGGATGGAGTCGGGGCTAGGGATGGAGTCGGGGCTAGGGATGGAGTCGGGGCTAGGGATGGAGTCAGGGCTAGGGATGGAGTCAGGGCTAGGGTTGGATTCAGAGCTGGAGTCAGAGCTAGGGATGGATTCAGAGCTGGAGTTAGGGCTAGGGATGGATTCAGAGCTGGAGTTAGGGCTAGGGATGGAGTCAGAGCTGGAGATGGAGTCAGGGCTAGGGATGGAGTCAGAGCAGAGTCAGAGTTTGAATGGAGGGAGAGAGGAGAACACATATACTCCTTGTGGCCTCTCTCTTCCCCACACACCTCTGAATTGAGTGACCCAGATCCCCAAAAAGCATCTAATATGTTGTGTATGGGACTCAGCAGTGGACTTCATTGACGCTATTACATGGCTTCCAGCATATCCTTCAGGTGTGTTATAAGGTGCCTACCTGTACGTGCGTACTACAGCACACCAATGCGTTAACATGTCAAATCATTCATTTAGTACAACATTGTGCAAAGACAACAGAGGTAAAGGAAAGCAGGTTTACAATATAAAGCTGTGGTAGACATTGAGGCAACTGAAGTAAAGTCCTAGAGCGCCCTCTGCTGTTTATCTCATTAATTGCTACTGGTTACAGCGAGCACAGTTAGGCCTACTTTCAAATGTAGAAATAGAAATCAACCAATCAAGTGCAACCAAATACAAATCTTTAAAATGCATGGTTTTTATTTTCTCTGTAAGAAAAAGCTAATTATAGTGTTTTTGTAGTGTATTTTGTAATGTAAATTGCATGAGCAAATAGACAAATGAGCTACAGTTCAGGGTGTGGCTATTTGGGATCTCAGCAGGGCTCGCTCACTCAGTCAGTCACTCAGTCTGTCTGTCTGTCACTCAGTCTGTCTGTCTGTCACTCAGTCTGTCTGTCTGTCACTCAGTCTGTCTGTCTGTCACTCAGTCTGTCTGTCTGTCACTCAGTCTGTCTGTCTGTCACTCAGTCTGTCTGTCTGTCACTCAGTCAGTCTGTCTGTCACTCAGTCAGTCAGTCTGTCACTCAGTCAGTCTGTCACTCACTCAGTCTGTCACTCACTCAGTCTGTCACTCACTCAGTCTGTCACTCACTCAGTCTGTCACTCACTCAGTCTGTCACTCACTCAGTCTGTCACTCACTCAGTCTGTCACTCACTCAGTCTGTCACTCACTCAGTCTGTCACTCACTCAGTCTGTCACTCACTCAGTCTGTCACTCACTCAGTCTGTCACTCAGTCTGTCACTCAGTCTGTCACTCAGTCTGTCACTCAGTCTGTCACTCAGTCTGTCACTCAGTCTGTCACTCAGTCTGTCTGCCCTGAAAGAATAGAGACATTTCAAATGTCATATTATGTCTATACACAGCATTGTAACAATGTACAAATAGTTAAAGTACAAAAGGGAAAATAAATAAACATAAATATGGGTTGTATTTACAATGGTGTTTGTTCTTCACTGGTTGCCCTTTTCTTGTGGCAACAGGTCACACATCTTGCTGCTGTGATGTCACACTGTGGTATTTCACCCAGTAGATATGGGAGTTTATTAAAATTAGATTTTTTTTTCTAATTCTTTGTGGGTCTGTGTAATCTGAGGGAAATATGTATCTCTAATATGGTCATACATTGGACAGGAGGTTAGGAAGTGCAGCTCAGTTTCCACCTCATTTTGTGGGCAGTGAGTACATTTCCTGTCTTCTCTTGAGAGCCATGTCCGCCTACGGCAGCCTGTATGTAGTCAAAGCTTTCCTTAAGTTTGGGTCAGTCACATTGGTCAGGTATTCTACCACTGTGTACTCTCTGTTTAGGGACAAAGAGCATATTTGTTTGCTCAGTTTTTTTGTTAATTTCTTGACACATTGGAAAGAATTATCTTTTTGTTTTCTCATGATCAGATCAAATTGTATTTGTCACATGTGCCAAATACAACAGGTGTAGTAGACCTCACAGTGAAATGCTGAATACAAGCTCTTAACCAACAATGCAGTTTAAAGAAAATACAAAAAAAAGTAAGATATAAGATGAACAAATGATTAAAGAGCAGTAAATAACAATAGCAGTGATATATACAGGGGGTACCGGGACAGAGTCAATGTGTTTTGGTTGGGTCTAATTGTGCTGCTGTCTTGGGGCTCTGTGGGGTGTGTTAGTGTTTGTGAACAGAGCCCCAGGACCAGCTTGCTTAGGGGACTCTTCTCCAGGTTCATCTCTCTGTAGGTGATGGCTTTGTTATGGAAGGTTTGGGAATCGCTTCCTTTTAGGTGGTTGTAGAATTTAACTGCTCTTTTCTGGATTTTGATAATTAGCGAGTATCGGCCTAATTCTGCTCTGCATGCATTATTTGTTGTTCTATGTTGTACACTGTGAATATTTATGCATAATTCTGTATGCATTCTCAATTTGGTGTTTATTCCATTTAGTGAATTCTTGGTTGGTGAGCGGACCCCAGACCTCACAACCATAAAGGGCAATGGGTTCTATAACTGATTCAAGTGTTTTTTGGCAGGATCCTAATTGGTATGTCAAATTGTATGTTCCTTTTAATGGCATAGAATGCGATGACCAACTGGGAAGTGTCTCTCAGATCGTTCACACCTTTGTGGAATTAACCTGTGGTGTTGATGTTTAGGCCGAGGTATCTATCGTTTATTGTGTGCTCTAGGGAAACGGTGTCTAGATGGAATTTGTATTTGAGGTCCTGGCATCTGGACCTTTTTTGGAACACCATTATTTTTGTCTTACTGAGATTTACTGTTAGGGCCCAGGTCTCTCCAGAGAGGTCTGTACATAATATCTAGGTGCTGCTGTCAGCCCTCCTTGGTTGGGGACAGAAGCACCAGATCATCAGCAAACAGTAGACATTTGACTAGTAGGGTGATGCCGGGTGCTGCAGACTTTTCTAGTGCCCTCGCCAATTCATTGATATATATGTTGAAGAGAGTGGGGCTCAAGCTGCTTCCCTGTCTCACCCCACAGCCCTGTGGAAAGAAATGTGTGCTTTTTGTCAATTTTAACCGCACACTTGTTTGTTTGTCAATTAGAGTGCGCAGGGTGAATACGTGGTCTGTTGTACAGTAATTTGGTAAAAAGCCCATTTGAAATTTGCAGGAAATGTACGAGTCTGCTGTTAATGATAACGCAGAGGATTTTCCCAAGGTTGCTTTTGGTGCATGTCCTATGGTAGTTATTGGTTCCAAATATTGGGGAAGATGCCAGAGCTGAGGATGATGTTAAAGAGTTTAAGTATAGCCAATTGGAATTTTTGGTCTGTATATTTTATCATGTCATTTGAAGATACCATCAACACCACAGGCCTTTTTGGGGTTGGAGGGTTTGTATTTTGTACTGTAGTTCATTCAATGTAATTGGAGAATCCTGGTAGTCTGGTAGTCTTTAATAGTTGATTCTAAGATGTGTACAGTACTAGTCAAAAGATTAGACACACACTACACATTCAAGGGTTTTTCTTTGTACTCCACATGGTAGAATAATAGTAAAGACGTCAAAACTATTAAACAACACATATGGAATCATGTAGTAACGAAGTGCGAAACAAATCAAAACATATTTGAGATTCTTCATAGTAGCCATCCTTTGGTCTTGATGGCAGCTTTGTCAAAAATATTGGAGAAGTGGTTTATCCTAATCTTTATCTTTATTCATCTACGTTTTGGATAGACTCACCTCTTTGTGTTGTTGTCTGTTTAAGTTTTCCCAGAAGTGGTTCGATTCCATCATTTGTTCTTTATTTTTCCCATAGTGTATTTCTGTACTGTTTTAGTGTTTCACCATGGTAAAATGTAGACTCAGATTTTCTGGGTCTCTGTGTTTTTGGTTGGATATGTTTCTCAATTCCTTTCTTAGGTTTTTGCATTCTTCATCTAACCATTAGTTCCCCTCTCTCTCTCCCTCCCCTCATCTGTTTACAGCCACCTCTGCTTTACCCCTGCCTGTCCTTCTCACTCTTCTCTTCCTTTAAACTAACGAGGTACAGAAAACGACAGAGGCAGAATTCATAAACATCTTTCTCTCGCATCACTTTGCTGACACAACTCCTGGTAAGTTTTCTTATTTTGAATACTTCACAACAACTCCTTTAGAGGGAATAAAGAAGAAAGTGCTTTATGTGCTGGATACCACACTAATTACCACATCTAGACAGATTGGAAAGGCAATACAAAAAAAACATTCAACTCTCACTCACACACACACACACACACACACACACACACACACACACACACACACACACACACACATTTTCTCCCTCTCGTTCTCTCCTCATCCACATGAACAAAAGTTTGTCTAGAGAAAACCTGGGATGAAACCGTAACCACCATGACACATTTAATTCTCCCTCCCTTGCATCATCAAAACATTTAACTCTCCCTCCCCTGCATCATCAACACATTTAACTCTCCCTCCCTTGCATCATCAACACATTTAACTCCCTCCCCTGCATCATCAACACATTTAACTCTCCCTCCCTTGCATCATCAAAACATTTAATTCTCAAAACCTCCCTTGCATCATCAACACAAACTCTCCCTCCCCTGCATCATTAAAACATTTAACTCTCCCTCCCCTGCATCATCAAAACATTTAACTATCCCTCCCTTGCATCATCAAAACATTTAACTATCCCTCCCTTGCATCATCAAAACATTTAACTCTCCCTCCCCTGCATCATTAAAACATTTAACTCTCCCTCCCCTGCATCATCAACACATTTAACTCTCCCTCCCTTGCAGCATCAACACATTTAACTCTCCCTCCCCTGCATCATCAAAACATTTAACTCTCCCTCCCTTGCATTATCAACACATTTAACTCTCCCTCCCTTGCATCATCAACACATTTAACTCTCCCTCCCCTGCATCATCAAAACATTTAACTCTCCCTCCCCTGCATCATCAAAACATTTAACTCTCCCTCCCCTGCATCATCAAAACATTTAACTCTCCCTCCCCTGCATCATCAAAACATTTAACTCTCCCTCCCTTGCATCATCAAAACATTTAACTCTCCCTCCCTTGCATCATCAAAACATGTAACTCTCCCTCCCCTGCATCATCAAAACATTTAACTCTCCCTCCCTTGCATCATCAAAACATTTAACTCTCCCTCCCTTGCATCATCAAAACATTTAACTCTCCCTCCCTTGCATCAAAACATTTAACTCTCCCTCCCCTGCATCATCAAAACATTAACTCTCCCTCCCCTGCATCATCAACACATTTAACTCTCTCTCCCCTGCATCATCAAAACATTTAACTCTCCCTCCCCTGCATCATCAAAACATTTAATTCTCCCTCCCCTGCATCATCAAAACATTTAACTATCCCTCCCTTGCATCATCAACACATTTAACTCTCCCTCCCATGCAGCATCAAAACATTTAACTATCCCTCCCTTGCAGCATCAAAACATTTAACTCTCCCTCCCCTGCATCATCAAAACATTTAACTCTCCCTCCCTTGCATCATCAAAACATTTAACTCTCCCTCCCTTGCATCATCAAAACATTGTCTTCTTTTCCAGTAAGCAAATTCCGTTTTCAGCCTAAGACTGATACAACAGGATAACCAACCAAGCTTTGGAATCAGTTCAATCGTAACAAAGACCATTTCATGAACTGTATCCCAAAATACACCCTATTCCTTATTTAGTGCATTACACAGGGCTCTTGTCAAAAGTAGTGGACTATTTACGGAAGAAGGTGACATTTGGTACACTTTAAGTTTGAGTAATTTAGCAGACGCTCTTATCCAGAGCGACATACATTTTCATATATATTTTTTTCCCCATACTGGTCCCCAGTGGGAATCGAACCCACAACCCTGGCATCGGGGCGACAGGTAGCCTAATGGTTAGAGCGTTAGACTTGTAACCGAAAGGATCAAATCCCTGAGCTGACAAGGTAAAAATCTGTTGTTCTGCCCCTGAACAAGGCAGTTAACCCACTGTTCCTAGACCAGTTAACCCATTGTTCCTAGACCAGTTAACCCACTGTTCCTAGACCAGTTAACCCACTGTTCCTAGACCAGTTAACCCTACTGTTCCTAGGCCAGTTAACCCCACTGTTCCTAGGCCAGTTAACCCACTGTTCCTAGACCAGTTAACCCACTGTTCCTAGACCAGTTAACCCACTGTTCCTAGACCAGTTAACCCACTGTTCCTAGACCAGTTAACCCACTGTTCCTAGACCAGTTAACCCACTGTTCCTAGACCAGTTAACCCACTGTTCCTAGACCAGTTAACCCACTGTTCCTAGACCAGTTAACCCACTGTTCCTAGACCAGTTAACCCACTGTTCCTAGACCAATTAACCCACTGTTCCTAGACCAATTAACCCACTGTTCCTAGACCAGTTAACCCACTGTTCCTAGACCAATTAACCCACTGTTCCTAGACCAGTTAACCCACTGTTCCTAGACCAATTAACCCACTGTTCCTAGACCAGTTAACCCACTGTCCCTAGACCAGTTAACCCACTGTTCCTAGGCCGTCATTGAAAATAATAATTTGTTCTTAACTGACTTGCCAAGTTAAATGAAGGTAAAATAAAAAATAAAAACATTGCAAGCACCATGCCATACCAACTGAGCTACACAGGAGTACCCTGGCTACGTACTCTGGGTAATAATTGCATGAGAGATATGATGATGAAGTTGAGGATATGGAGGAGCAGTGAGCTAACGGGGATGCAGATAAAGGAGTTGACAGTATGTTTAACACATATCTAGATCCAGACAGATATAAATGGTGCTGGAGGGGATGGCTGTCGTTTTACTGGCTCCTAACCAACTGTGCTATTTGGTTTTTCCACATTGTTTGTAACTTATTTTGTACATAATGTTGCTGCTACAGTCTCTTATGACCGAAAAGAGCTTCTGGACATCAGAACAGCGATTACTCACCTCGAACTAGACAGAGATATTTTCTTTAATGAGTCCGACGTGAAGGATTTACTTCAGACCAAGGACAAGGCCCAAATCCCCATCATTCGCGTAGAGAACAAATGGAAATACAGGGGGCTGAGATTCAGGTGCCTTGTGAGAATTCGTCGGCGAGTGGGTAACCCTCCTCAACCAATATCTATTAGCCAACCTGCAATCACTGGAGAATAAACTGGATGATCTCCGTTAGAGTCATATCCTACCAACGGGACATTAAAAACTGTAATATCTTATGTTTCACCGAGTTGTGGCTGAACTACAACACGTATAATATACAGCTTGTCGGTGCGTCGGCAGAACAGACGTCCGGTAAGACGAGGGGCGGTGGTCTGTGTCTATTTATAAATCACAGCTGGTGCGCGATGTCTAACATTAAGGTCGTCTCGAGGTATTGCTCGCCTGAGGTAGAGTACCTCATGATAAGCTGTAGACCACACTACCTACCAAGAGAGTTCTCATCTATATTATTCGTAACCATCTATTTACCACCACAGACTGATGCTGGCACTAAGACCGCACTCAACCACCTGTATAAGGCCACTCAACCACCTGTATAAGATAAGGCCACTCAATGAGCTGTGTAAGGCCACTCAACCACCTGTGTAAGGCCACCCAATGAGCTGTGTAAGGCCACTCAACGAGCTGTATAAGGCCACTCAACGAGCTGTGTCTGTCTCTCTGTCCGTCTCTCCCTCTGTCCGTCCGTCTCTCCATCCCCCTCTCTGTCTGTCCTTCTCTCCGTCCCCCTCTCCGTCCCCCCGTCTCTCCGTCCGTCTCTCCCTCTGTCCCCCCCTCTCTCCGTCCGTCTCTCCCTCTGTCCCCCCGTCCCCCCCTCGGTCCGTCCGTCTCTCCCTCTCTCCGTCCGTCTCTCTGTCCCCCCCTCTGTCCTTCCGTCTCTCCAGCCCCCCGTCTCGCCTTCCCCCTCCCTGTCTGTCCGTCTCTCTGTCCGTCCGTCCGTCTCTCCGTCTCCCCCCCTGTCCGTCCATCTCTCCGTCCCCCTCTGTCTGTTCTTCTCTCCGTCCGTCCGTCCCCCGTCTCTCCGTCCGTCTCTCCCTCTATCCCCCCCTCTCTCCGTCCGTCTCTCCCTCTGTCCCCCCGTCCCCCCCTCGGTCCGTCCGTCTCTCCCTCTCTCCGTCCGTCTCTCTGTCCCCCCCTCTGTCCTTCCGTCTCTCCATCCCCCCGTCTCGCCTTCCCCCTCCCTGTCTGTCCGTCTCTCTGTCCGTCCGTCCGTCTCTCCGTCCCCCCCTGTCCGTCCGTCTCTCCGTCCCCCTCTGTCTGTTCTTCTATCCGTCCGTCTCTCCGTCTGTCCGTCTCTCCGTCCGTCCGTCTCTCCCTCTGTCCCCCCCTCTCTCCTTCCGTCTCTCCCTCTGTCCCCCCCTCTCTCCGTCCGTCTCTCCCTCTGTCCCCCCCTCTCTCTGTCCGTCTTGAAGCTGGCTCTGTACTGTGGGACTTCAGGGTGGTTTATTTCAAACTGAATGTAATGCAGGGAGAGTCTGGCCCTCCCCTACTGAGGAGCTTCACGCTGCACTACATTGTATTCATCACATTAGTTTTCCTTGGCTTGGTGTCCCCTGAGCCAGCATTAAAAGGTTTGGATGAAAGGACGACTACATTCATTTGTGCCACTAATCAGTTACACTGGAGGCCGTGGAACACAGAGAGCCCGGCGAACACAGAGAGCCAAGGTGAACACAGAGAGACAATGCGAACACAGAGAGCCAAGGTGAACAGAGAGACAATGCGAACACAGAGAGCCAAGGCGAACACAGAGAGCCAAGGCGAACACAGAGAGCCAAGGTGAACACAGAGAGCCCGGCGAACAGAGAGAGCCAAGGTGAACACAGAGAGCCCGGCGAACACAGAGAGCCAAGGTGAACACAGAGAGACAATGCGAACACAGAGAGCCAAGGTGAACACAGAGAGCCCAGGTGAACACAGAGAGCCCAGGTGAACACAGAGAGCCCAGGTGAACACAGAGAGCCAATGGTGAACACAGAGAGCCAAGGGTGAACACAGAGAGCCCTGTGAACACAGAGAGCCCTGTGAACACAGAGAGCCAATGGTGAACACAGAGAGCCAAGGTGAACACAGAGAGCCAAGGTGAACACAGAGAGCCAAGGTGAACACAGAGAGCCTTGCGAACACAGAGAGCCAAGGTGAACACAGAGAACCTTGCGAACACAGAGAGCCCTGTGAACACAGAGAGCCCTGTGAACACAGAGAGCCTTGCGAACACAGTGACGTCGCTGCTCTACAATGCACACACTCTCTGCCCTCCCTGGCCTGCACTGTAAAATATCTCTCTCTCTCTGCCTCCCTCCCCCTCTCTCTCCCTCCTGTAAAATATATCTCTCTCTCTCTGCCTCCCTCCCTCTCTCTCTCCCTCTCCCTCCATTCATCCTCTTTTTGTGGGTCTGGTAACAACTAATTTCATTCATAACTGCCAGCTTGAACCAGTGCTTATACCTTCCAGGTTAAATTATTCATAGCATTCTTCTGAATACATTAGGATGATGTGGGGAAAACTAACTTTACATTAGGATGATGTGGGGAAAACTAACTTTACATTAGGATGATGTGGGGAAAACTAACTTTACATTAGGATGATGTGGGGAAAACTAACTTTATATTAGGATGATGTGGCTGTGGGGAAAACTAACTTTACATTAGGATGATGTGGGGAAAACAAACTTTACATTAGGATGATGTGGCTGTGGGGAAAACTAACTTTACATTAGGATGATGTGGCTGTGGGGAAAACTAACTTTAAATTAGGATGATGTGGGGAAAACTAACTTTACATTAGGATGATGTGGCTGTGGGGAAAACTAACTTTAAATTAGGATGATGTGGGGAAAACTAACTTTACATTAGGATGATGTTGGGAAAACTAACTTTACATTAGGATGATGTGGCTGTGGGGAAAACTAACTTTACATTAGGATGATGTGGCTGTGGGGAAAACTAACTTTACATTAGGATGATGTGGGGAAAACAAACTTTACATTAGGATGATGTGGCTGTGGGGAAAACTAACTTTACATTAGGATGATGTGGCTGTGGGGAAAACTAACTTTAAATTAGGATGATGTGGGGAAAACTAACTTTACATTAGGATGATGTGGCTGTGGGGAAAACTAACTTTAAATTAGGATGATGTGGGGAAAACTAACTTTACATTAGGATGATGTTGGGAAAACTAACTTTACATTAGGATGATGTGGCTGTGGGGAAAACTAACTTTACATTAGGATGATGTGGCTGTAGGGAAAACTAACTTTACATTAGGATGATGTGGCTGTGGGGAAAACTAACTTTACATTAGGATGATGTGGCTGTAGGGAAAACTAACTTTACATTAGGATGATGTGGCTGTAGGGAAAACTAACTTTACATTAGGATGATGTGGCTGTAGGGAAAACTAACTTTACATTAGGTTGATGTGGCTGTAGGGAAAACTAACTTTACATTAGGATGATGTGGGGAAAACTAACTTTACATTAGGATGATGTGGCTGTAGGGAAAACTAACTTTACATTAGGATGATGTGGCTGTGGGGAAAACTAACTTTACATTAGGATGATGTGGCTGTAGGGAAAACTAACTTTACATTAGGATGATGTGGCTGTAGGGAAAACTAACTTTACATTAGGATGATGTGGGGAAAACTAACTTTACATTAGGATGATGTGGCTGTAGGGAAAACTAACTTTACATTAGGATGATGTGGCTGTGGGGAAAACTAACTTGACATTGGGATGATGTGGCTGTGGGGAAAACTAACTTTACATTAGGATGATGTTGGGAAAACTAACTTTACATTAGGATGATGTTGGGAAAACTAACTTTACATTAGGATGATGTGGCTGTGGGGAAAACTAACTTTACATTAGGATGATGTGGCTGTGGGGGAAAACTAACTTTACATTAGGATGATGTGGGGAAAACTAACTTTACATTAGGATGATGTGGCTGTGGGGAAAACTAACTTTAAATTAGGATGATGTGGGGAAAACTAACTTTACATTAGGATGATGTTGGGAAAACTAACTTTACATTAGGATGATGTGGCTGTGGGGAAAACTAACTTTACATTAGGATGATGTGGCTGTAGGGAAAACTAACTTTACATTAGGATGATGTGGCTGTGGGGAAAACTAACTTTACATTAGGATGATGTGGCTGTAGGGAAAACTAACTTTACATTAGGATGATGTGGGGAAAACTAACTTTACATTAGGATGATGTGGCTGTAGGGAAAACTAACTTTACATTAGGATGATGTGGCTGTAGGGAAAACTAACTTTACATTAGAATGATGTGGCTGTGGGGAAAACTAACTTTACATTAGGATGATGTGGCTGTAGGGAAAACTAACTTTACATTAGGATGATGTGGCTGTAGGGAAAACTAACTTTACATTAGGATGATGTGGGGAAAACTAACTTTACATTAGGATGATGTGGCTGTAGGGAAAACTAACTTTACATTAGGATGATGTGGGGAAAACTAACTTTACATTAGGATGATGTGGCTGTAGGGAAAACTAACTTTACATTAGGATGATGTGGCTGTAGGGAAAACTAACTTTACATTAGGATGATGTGGCTGTGGGAAAAACTAACTTTACATTAGGATGATGTGGCTGTGGGGAAAACTAACTTTACATTAGGATGATGTGGCTGTGGGGAAAACTAACTTTACATTAGGATGATGTGGCTGTGGGGAAAACTAACTTGACATTGGGATGATGTGGCTGTGGGGAAAACTAACTTTACATTAGGATGATGTTGGGAAAACTACCTTTACATTAGGATGATGTTGGGAAAACTAACTTTACATTAGGATGATGTGGCTGTGGGGAAAACTAACTTTACATTAGGATGATGTGGCTGTGGGGAAAACTAACTTTACATTAGGATGATGTGGCTGTAAGGAAGGAACTAAATAGGGCCCTGGTCAACAGAAGTGAACTACATAGGGCCCTGGTCAACAGTAGTGAACTAGATAGGGCCCTGGTCAACAGTAGTGAACTATGGAAGGAACACTTTTACTCTCTTTTCAACTGCTCTTCTCTGTCTGTTTGTAATGTCCTTATTCCTGAGTTACTGTTAAAGAACGGCTCTTCTCTCTGTCTGTTTATAATGTCCTTATTCCTGAGTTACCAGTGTCGTGGCAGAATCACAATTCTTTAGGTAACATTGATAAATAAGATGTTTTATCAATTTTCATAAGTATGCTTATGTGGGAAAGTTACTTGGCCCCAGAGAGGGGAGAGGTCCGGCTTGTCTTCTTATGGGAATGTGTCTGTAACTATTACATATCCCCTCTGAGGTTGCCCTTATCTTGATCTAGTATATGACCGAAGAGGCTCACTGTCTCTGTGATCTTGTCCAGGAGGAGGTGTATTTGAGATGGGGGTATCTAGAACTGACAATTGATATATGCCATTGGATGAGGTAATGTTTTGGTACTATGTTGTACCAAGAACGAGAAGTAGAACTGCGTTTTAGGAGAGCAAAATGAATGCTAATTTATAGCTAATGCTATCTAGCTATGGGATACTCCTCTTTCAAGTAAAAGGCCCTTTGTAATGTTCCTAAGATCTGTTATTCGTCATGTGAGTTGAGATGGGTGTGTCTTGGCTATACATTATACTAAGAAGTGTTTTGTAAGGACTCTCAGAGAATTCATTTATAGACACTGAATTGATCTGAGAGACACAGGGCTATGGTTAAGCTCATATATCATTAAAAGATGACGTTTATGGATAACTCTGACTGGTGTGTGGTTTGCTCTCTCAATGTTTAGTAATACAGGAAATTACCACGACAACGTTAAAGAACTAGCGGTCGGTCATCTGTAGTTCCACTTCCCCAAAACAAAGAGTAGATTGATTGTTCGGCAGGACATATGCAAAAATGCTGTGCTGATAGTGAATTTGCAACTCTAGTACAAATTGAAGGTGACGTTGTTTAACAGCCATTTACCAAACATATACAGAGATTACTAGTAGAGATTACAATTACTAGTACAGACAATTACAGATTTTAATATCTGACGCTTGTAGGACAGTGCATTGCTGCAATTAGTTGGGAAAATGCCTATAGACGATTGTTGAAGAGGAGGGAAAGGAGGACGAGGAGGAGGAGGAAGAGGAAGAGGAGAGGAAGTGATGGAGACGAAGGGGTTACTCACGTGAGAAGAGACCGCTGGGGGAAGCTGAAGTTGCCGTGGGTGATGCGGTCCACAAAGTTGAGAGGGATTCTCTGTATGTTTTCACAGTTGAGCATGACGAAGTCGTACTTACAGATCAGCAGAGAGCTGTCTGTGATCAGCACCACACGCTCTCTCTCGTTGTTCCAATGGTCAACCCTGAAGACGGGACGGAAGTTACGATGAGAACACATTCTCTTTCACAACAAACACCTGACAGAGAGGCGGGGATCTGACAGAGAAGTGGAGACCTGACAGAGAGGTGGGGACCCGACAGAGAGGTGGGGACCCGACAGAGGTGGGGACCTGTGAGCAAAAAATGGTTGTTACAGTGGATAGCTTGAGGTGAATGGTTGTTCTGTTGGGCTGTCCCCGGCAAAAAAAAAATCTTAGTCGACCGATTGGTCGAAATGTTTCAATGTGTATTTTTCCATATATAGACACACCCTGTGTCTTAATAAAATCAACTATATGCATTGAGCTTGTCTGACGGTTTAAGCTTACTGTTTGATGAAATAATACACAAATGACTCAAGAGGGAGCCAGAGATCTACATCACCAGAAGAAAAAAACAAATGTAACCTGATCCAACCATTCTCCTCCTGCTCCTTTAACTGTCTGAAGCTTGTCTTCAGAAAACTTGCAACATTGTATCAAATATTCTGGGCCCTCAGAGCTTCCTGCTCCAGTGAGATCAGGACAGACACAGCTGTAGACTATTTGATCAAGGGATAAGAAGCAGTGGTCGACTTGAGCAGGAGTTCACCGGAGCGGAGTAGACGCACCTCAAATTCTCCTGTTCCTCTTATCGAATATTAGCTTTTTTGTGGAGCTCCTGAACCTACTGAGTACTGAAACCTATTTCAGTTCAAGTCCAGCACTGATAAGAAGCAGTGGTTGACTTGGGCAGGAGTTCACCAGAGCTCAGTACCGGCACGTCAAACTGCTTGAGCTCCTGTTCCTCTCATAGAATATCAGCTCAAGAGTATTGTGGAGCTCCTAACACCTAACTATAAACAGTACCAGCACCTATTTCAGTTCAAGTCCAGCACTGATAAGAAGCAGTGGTTGACTTGGGCAGGAGTTCACCAGAGCTCAGTACCGGCACGTCAAACTGCTCATAGAATATCAGCTCAAGAGTATTGTGGAGCTCCTAACACCTAACTATAAACAGTACCAGCACCTAAGTCAAGCACGGATAAGAAGTAATCATGGTAGGCCTATTATTATGACGTTTCCACTGGATCAGAGCATGACATTGTTTTCTTTCACTCTGAGTGGTTATCGAAAGGTGAGAGAGCTAGAAAGATGTTTCATATAGATTGAGGAACTATTTGTAATTCTCAATTGATTCTAAAAACAGACTTTGTTGACTTTACTTTTGAGGTGAAGAAAACTTTATTTTGAGAAGCTCCACAGTGGTGGTGCATTAAGCCAATCAGAAACACTAATCAGATCCACCAATTGGGACCATTTTTTATGCTTTTGCGTGCAATGCAATGCAATGCAACTTGGGCCTTACAAGGCCTCCTTCTAAGCGTAATCAGGTGGGCGTCCTTACTCAAGCATAGGTTGTGTGCTCTGCAAACAATGTGTCCAGTCCGACAACGAGAGCGGTAAAAGACTGGAATAATAATAGATGTAATATATAAACAGAAACCAAACAAACATTATATCATTAATCTTGTTTCTCATGGTCTGAGAGTCTTTAGGTGCCTTTTGGCAAACTACAAGCAGGCTGTCATGTGCTTTCTACTAAGGAGTGGCTTCCATCTGGCCACTCTACCATAAAGACCTGATTGGTGGAGTGCTGCAGAGATGGTTGTCCTTCTGGAAGGTTCTCCCATCTCCACAGAGGAACTCTAGAGCTCTGTCAGAGTGACTATCAGGTTCTTGGTCACCTCCCTGAGCAAGGCCTTTCTCCTCTGATTGCTTGGGGTGGACTGTTCTTAGTTTGGGAAGAACCCCAAGCCCAGGGCCCCCCCACTTCCACCCCGCTACCACGAAAAGACTTCCACCATGCTACCACGAAAAGACTTCCACCCTGCTACCACGAAAAGACTTACACCCTATCCACAACAGCCTCTATGACCAGGTCCACCCTGGACTAGAACAGCCTCTATGACCAGGTCCACCCTGGACTAGAACAGCCTCTATGACCAGGTCCACCACTCCACCCTGGACTAGAACAGCCTCTATGACCAGGTCCACCCTGGACTAGAACAGCCTCTATGACCAGGTCCACCACTCCACCCTGGACTAGAACAGCCTCTATGACCAGGTCCACCTCTACAAGGCAGCCCACCTTTATGACCAGGTCCATCTCTACAAGGCAGCCCACCTTTCTGACCAGGTCCACCTCTACAAGGCAGCCCACCTTTATGACCAGGTCCACCTCTACAAGGCAACCCACCTTTATGACCAGGTCCACCTCTACAAGGCAACCCACCTTTATGACCAGGTCCACCTCTACAAGGCAGCCCACCTTTATGACCAGGTCCACCTCTACAAGGCAGCCCACCTTTATGACCAGGTCCACCTCTACAAGGCAGCCCACCTTTATGACCAGGTCCACCTCTACAAGGCAGCAGAGCCCACCTTCGCCAGGACCTTAAAGGACATCGCCTCAACATGAAAGCTTAACATGAAAGCTCTGCTCACACTTACTGGTCTGAGGCCAAACCACGACCAACAACATTGGACACTTTATGGAACACAAAGCCTTCACTATACCATCCTGGAATATTCAAGGCCTGAGGTCATCTGCCTTTGGCCTAAAGAGCAGGAACCCGGACTTCACCAAAGAAATCGGTAATACAGACATTGTCATACTGCAAGAAACCTGGTATAGAGGAGACGGACCCACTGGTTGCCCTCTAGGTTACAGAGAGCTGGTAGTCCCATCCACCACACTACCAGGTGGGTGGTATAGAGGAGACGGACCCACTGGTTGCCCTCTAGGTTACAGAGAGCTGGTAGTCCCATCCACCACACTACCAGGTGTGTGGTATAGAGGAGACAGACCCACTGGTTGCCCTCTTAGGTTACAGAGAGCTGGTAGTCCCATCCACCAAACTACCAGGTGTGAAACAGGGAAGGGACTCAAGGGGTATGCTAATTTGGTATAGAGCAGACCTAACTCACTCCATTAAATTAATCAAAACAGGAACATTTGACATTTGTCTAGAAATTCTAAAGGAAAGGATCTCAACAGAGAACAATGTCCTCCTGTGTGCTACCTATATCCCCCCACTAGAATCCCCATCCTTTAACGAAGACAGCTTCTCCATCCTGGAGGGGGAGATCAATCATTTCCAGGCCCAGGGACATGTACTAGCCCCCTTCATTCTTCAACTATTTGCACACTGTACATAGCCAATACTATAACATTTGAAATGTCTATATTATTTTACAATTTTTGTGAGTGTAATGTTTACTGATTATTTCCCTTTATGGTCCATATGCTTTGTAAACATATGTTTCCCATGCAAATAAAGCCGGTTGAATTTAACAGAGAGATAAAGAGAGATGAGAGAGAAAGCAGAAACAGATGCAGAGAGAAGAGAAACAGAGAAAGAAAGAAGAGAGAGAGTGATAAAGAAAGAGAGATAAAGAGATAAAAGACAGAGATAATGAAATATAAGAGAAAGATAAGAGAGATAAAAAGACAAAGAGATTATTTTTATTTAACTAGGCATGTCAATTAATAAGAACAAATTCTTATTTTCAATGACGGACGAACCCAGACAACGCTGGGCCAATTCTGCTCCACCCTATGGTACTCCCAATCACGGCCGGATGTGATACTGGATTCGAACCAGGGTTGGAGTGACGTCTCTTGCACTGAGATGCAGTGCCTTAGACCGCTGCGCCACACGGGAGCAAGACAAAGAGAGAGACATAAAAAGAGATCGACAAAGATAAAGAGATAGAAAATGAATAAATAATATGAGCAGAGAGAGAGCACACATCCCTTCTTCCTCCTGAAGGCCTACCTCTAAGTCTAACAAGGAGAAATGTTTTCTTAGTCATTTATGTCAGGACACACACACACACACACGTCCCTCGCTACATGCACACAAGTTATTCACGGTGGCATGGATTCTCTGTCTCTCTCAGTCTCTCTTATTCTCCCTCCCTCCTCGGTGAGCTGGGAACACTCCCCGGTGAGCTGGAAACACTCCCCGGTGAGCTGGAAACACTCCCCGGTGAGCTGGAAACACTCCCCGGTGAGCTGGAAACACTCCCCGGTGAGCTGGGAACACTCCTCCGTGAGCTGGGAACACTCCTCCGTGAGCTGGGAACACTCCTCCGTGAGCTGGGAACACTCCTCCGTGAGCTGGGAACACTCCTCCGTGAGCTGGGAACACTCCTCCGTGAGCTGGGAACACTCCTCGGTGAGCTGGGAACACTCCCCGGTGAGCTGGGAACACTCCTCCGTGAGCTGGGAACACTCCTCCGTGAGCTGGGAACACTCCTCCGTGAGCTGGGAACACTCCTCGGTGAGCTGGGAACACTCCCCGGTGAGCTGGGAACACTCCCCGGTGAGCTGGGAACACTCCGTTCCTGTGTGTTTGCAGTGGGTCTTCTACTGCTGCTGCACATAAACCCTCAGGAAGATATTACTGCTGCAACCACTTCCACCACACTGCTACTTAGTTAGTTATCTAGTTAGCTAGTTCGTGAGTTAGCTAGATAGTTGGCTAGTTGTTTCTAGCTAGCTAGTTGGCTAGTTGCCTAGCTAGTTGTCTAGTTGGCTAGTTGCCTAGCTAGTTGTCTAGTTGGCTAGTTGCCTAGCTAGTTGTCAAGTTGGCTAGTTGCCTAGCTAGTTGTCTAGTTGGCTAGTTGCCTAGCTAGTTGTCTAGTTGGCTAGTTAGTTAGTTAGCGATGGGGGAAAAATCAATACAGTTTAATATCACAATATTATTTTGGGGCGATATCAATATTTGACTCAAAGTATCAATTTGTAAAAAAAAATATATATATATATATATATATATATATATATATATATATATATATATATATATATATATATATATATATATATATATATATACACATGTACACGGAGCTGAGTAAACAAAACATTAGGAACACCTTCTCTTTCCATGACATAGACTGACCAGGTGAATGCAGGTGAAAAGGTATGACTGCTTATTGATGTGCCTTTGAACAGGGTATGGTAGTAGGTGGATCACATGACACCTTGTAGAGTCCATGCCCTGACGAATTGAGGCTGTTCTGAGGGCAAAGGGGGGGGGGGGGGGGGGGGGGGTGCAACTCATTATTAGGAAGGTGTTGTTAATGTTTGGTATACTCAAGTGTGTGTACACTATATACAGTGGGGCAAAAAAGTATTTAGTCAGCCACCAATTGTGCAAGTTCTCCCACTTAAAAAGATGAGAGAGGCCTGTAACTTTCATCATAGGTACACTTCAACTATGACAGAGAAAATGAGGGGGGAAAAAAAATCCAGAAAATCACATTGTAGGATTTTTAATGAATTTATTTGCAAATTATGGTGGAAAATAAGTATTTTATAATTTTTTTGTATATACGTAAAAGTATGTGGACAACCCTTCAAATGAGTGCATTTGGTAATTTCAGCCACATCATTTGCAGACAGGTGAATAAAATCAAGCACGCAGCCATGCAATCTCCATAGACAAACATTGGCAGGAGAATGGTCTTATGAAGAGCTCAGTGGCTTTATTTTTATTTTGTGGTATCCAATTGGTAGTTACAGTCTTGTTTGTGGGGGAAAAATTAGCGATAGTCCCATCTTTGAAGAATCCCTGTGCTATAAACCCCCCTGTGCACTACAGTAGCTACTTGAGACGGATGAAAACTCGTAAGCTGCAGGTCACCTTGTACGACATCTTCAACAGAAAAGGCCGTAAACCTTACGGGAAACTCATAAATGCCATTAAGTACAGTTGTATCTAACGAACACTTTCCTTTGTTACAAAGAAGCTGCGTGATAGGCTCTGACAGATGTTAGTGCTGCTGGGTAAATGTCACCATCTCACTGAAATCACTTCCTGAATGTTCATTTACTGAACATGTTGTAACAATTGACTGAATTGTACTTAGATGGGGAGGAAGATCAGCTGAGAACAATCAGGTACTATATACCAGCTGAGAACGACCAGGTACAATATATCAGCTGAGAACAATCAGGAACTATATACCAGCTGAGAACAATCAGGTACTATATATCAGCTGAGATCGGCCAGTTACGATATATCAGCAGAGAACTACCAGGTACTATAATGATGAGAACGACCAGATACTATATATCAGCTGAGAACGACCAGGTACTTACTATATATCAGCTGAGAACGACCAGGTACTATACATCAGCTTGTGGCGAAATCTGCACGGAGCCTTCACCGTGCACTGCCACTTTAAGAGCGCATGAGCAGTAAGGAAGGAGGAAATAAAGAGAGCTCGTTCAGCTCTTTGGGGAGGGGCTCTTTGGGGAGGAGCTCTTTGGGGAGGAGCTCTTTGGGGAGGAGCTCTTTGGGGAGGAGCTCTTTGGGGAGGGGCTCTTTGGGGAGGAGCTCTTTGGGGAGGAGCTCTTTGGGGAGGAGCTCTTTGGGGAGGAGGAGGGGCTCTTTGGGGAGGGGCTCTTTGGGGAGGGGCTCTTTGGGGAGGAGCTCTTGGGGGAGGGGCTCTTTGGGGAGGGGCTCTTTGGGGAGGAGCTCTTTGGGGAGGAGCTCTTTGGTGGCGCGACAGTTTGATTGTGTGTGCTGTGCTGCAGAAGTTTTGTTTTGTGTTCAGCGTGTGTAGTTTATAGAGTGTTTAACTCAATCATCGGTGTAATCGCTCTAGGTCGTGGTTGTTTTCGTTTTCGTCAAACTCCTTCTTAAGAACATGGTTCCCCGCCTTGCTAGTCAACTTCGAGAACGTGTGCAAAATGTGGATGATCTGGTGCGTCTTGGGACTCAGTTTGAGAAGGACTGGAAGCACCACCTCCAAACTAAAAACCCCGTTCCCTCATCCCAGTATACCAATAACTCTCCTGGGGCTAAACTGTCTCAGATATTTGTACCCAAGATCCAGGACAAAAGACCAGTTATGTGTTGGAGGTGTAAAGTCCAACATCCTCCAGATTCTTGCCCACTCTATGTCCAGCGTCAGGATTCAGGAAAAGGTCAGAAAGGAACCTTCTTTTTCCGGATGGGCTTCTCCGGTTGTCCTGATTCCTAAGAAAGATGGTGGATATCGATTCTGTGTGGACTACAGGAAGCCGAATGCCATAACAGAAAGTGATGCCTACCCTCTACCAAACATAAATGACATACTGGAATCTCTGGCAGGAGCATCCATCTTTAGTAATCTGGATCTGAACAGTGGCTATTGGCAGGTGTCAATGGATCCCGCTAGTCAGGACAAGACTGCCTTTGTCACCCCTGCTGGTTTGTACTCCTTCAAAGAGTGTTTAACTCAATCATCGGTGTAATCGCTCTAGGTCGTGGTTGTTTTCGTTTGGGACTGCGCCCGTTATGGATCGCATGGATTAGTAGCAACATTGTTGCGAAGCTTTAACATACAAACCATCGGACAGTCAGACAGTACACCTGCACGCCTGAAGACCACAGCTAAGATCTCTCTTGTTCTCTTTCTATTTTTCTCTTCCCTCTATCGTTCCAGTGCTTTACCCTGCAACAGACTCTCTATTTTTACAATGCACTTCCTATTGAAGTTCATTAGAGCTGGACTATTATTGCCCTGCCAGAAGTATTTGGACATTTTAGTTAAAAGGGAGGTTGCTTGCAAGTTGTGTATTGTTATGTGAACTGTATTGAGGTGTACTAATGACATGTGGCCGAGAAGACTGGACATTTTTAAGGCCTTTGTTGTGTCGATGAACACCCCCCACATTCATACCCTCTGCACTCATCCACTAGAAAATAATACAGATTATTGCAAATCCTATGTTGATGACTGGGTTCGTTCTTGTATGAAGTTGCTGTTGAATTGCTCTGCCATTATTAGTATTAGTATTATTGTATGAGGTATTCTTGTTGGGGTTACCCCTGTGCTGTGATGTGGGTTTTATATGGTGTGTATTCTCTTTTCTCTCCACTGGCTATCTGGTAAACAGGCTACACTCTAGGCAGTCTCTTCTGCTGATGTGTGTGGGTCTGGTAGTGGTTCTCTCTATTCTACTCTCTTCCTTTCGGCATGGTTAATACCTGCCTGGCGCCCGAGCAAAATCTTTCTTTACCCCTCTCTAATAAATACCGCTACAAGCTGATAATGGCCAGGTACTATAATGCTGAGAACGACCAGGTACTATAATGATGAGAACGACCAGGTACTATATATCAGCTGAGAACGACCAGGTACTATATATCAGCTGAGAATGACCAGGTACTATATCTCAGCTGAGAACGACCAGGTACTATAATGCTGAGAACGACCACGTACTATATATCAGCTGAGAACGACCAGGTACAATATATCAGCTGAGAACGACCAGGTACAATATATCAGCTGAGAACAACCAGGTACTATATATATCAGCTGAGAACGACCAGGTACTATAGATCAGCTGATAACAACCAGATACTATATATCAGCTGATAACAACCAGATACTATATATCAGCTGAGAATGACCAGGTACTATAGATCAGCTGAGAACGACTAGGTACTATAATGATGAGACCGACCAGGTACGATAATGCTGAGAACGACCAGGTACTACAATGCTGAGAACGACCAGGTACTATATATTACCTGAAAACAGCCAGGTACTATAATGCTGAGAACAACCAGGTACTATATATCAGCTGAGAACGACCAGGTACTATATATCAGCTGAGAATGACCAGGTACTATATCTCAGCTGAGAACGACCAGGTACTATAATGCTGAGAACGACCACGTACTATATATCAGCTGAGAACGACCAGGTACAATATATCAGCTGAGAACGACCAGGTACAATATATCAGCTGAGAACAACCAGGTACTATATATATCAGCTGAGAACGACCAGGTACTATAGATCAGCTGATAACAACCAGATACTATATATCAGCTGATAACAACCAGATACTATATATCAGCTGAGAACGACCAGGTACTATAGATCAGCTGAGAACGACCAGGTACTATAATGATGAGACCGACCAGGTACGATAATGCTGAGAACGACCAGGTACTACAATGCTGAGAACGACCAGGTACTATATATTACCTGAAAAAAGCCAGGTACTATAATGCTGAGAACAACCAGGTACTATATATCAGCTGAGAACGAAAAGGTAATATATACAAGCTGATAATGACCAGGTACTATATATCAGCTGAGAACAACCAGGTACTATAATGCTTAGAACGACCAGGTACAATATATCAGCTGACAACAGCAGGTACTGTATATCACCTGAGAACGGCCAGGTACTATATATCAGCTGACAACAGCAGGTACTGTATATCACCTGAGAATGGCCAGGTACTATATACCAGCTGAGAACGGCCAGGTACTATATATATCATCTGAGAACGACCAGGAACAAAATATCAGCTTAGAACAGCCAGGAACTATAATGCTGAGAACAACCAGGTGCTATATATCAGCTGAGAACTACCAGGTACTATATATCAGCTGAGAATGACCAGGTACTATATCTCAGCTGAGAACGACCAGGTACTATAATGCTGAGAATGACCACGTACTATATATCAGCTGAGAACCACCAGGTACTATATATCAGCTGAGAACGACCAGGTACGATAATGCTGAGAAACACCAGGTACTATATATATATCAGCTGAGAACAACCAGGTACTATATATCAGCTGAGAACGATCAGGTACTATATATCAGCTGAGAACGACCAGGTACTATAATGATGAGAACGACCAGATACTATATATCAGCTGAGAACGACCAGATACTATATATCAGCTGAGAATGACCAGATACTATATATCAGCTGAGAACGACCAGATACTATATATCAGCTGAGAACGACCAGATACTATATATCAGCTGATAACAACCAGTTACTATAATATATCAGCTGAGAATGACCAGGTACTGTATATCAGCTGAGAACGACCAGGTACTGTATATCAGCTGAGAACGACCAGGTACTATAATGCTGAGAACGACAAGGTGCCATAATCAATTTACACCAGGCTGAGAACGACCAGGTACTATAATCAATTTAACCCGGGTCAGACGACCAGGTACTATATATCAGCTGAGGACGACGATGTACTATGATGCTGACAAGAACCAGGTACAATATATCAGCTGAGAACAACCAGGTACTATATATATATCAGCTGAGAATGACCAGGTACTGTATATCAGCTGAGAACGACCAGGTACTGTATATCAGCTGAGAACGACCAGGTACTATATTTCAGCGGAGATCGGCCAGTTACGATATATCAGCTGAGAACCACCAGGTAATATATATAAGGAGAGCAACCAGGTACTATAATCTGAGAACGACCAGATCAGCCAGTTACTATAATATATCAGCTGAGAATGACCAGGTACTGTATATCAGCTGAGAACGACCAGGTACTGTATATCAGCTGAGAACGACCAATTTAATGCTGAGAACGACAAGGTGCCATAATCAATTTACACCAGGCTGAGAACGACCAGGTACTATAATCAATTTAAACCCGGGTCAGAACGACCAGGTACTATATATCAGATGAGAACGACGATGTACTATGATGCTGACGAGGACCAGGTACAATATATCAGCTGAGAACAACCAGGTACAATATATCAGCTGAGAACGACCAGGTACAATATATCAGCTGAGAACAACCAGGTACTATATATATCAGCTGAGAACGACCAGGTACTATATATCAGCTGAGAACGACCAGGTACTATATATCAGCTGAGATCAGCCAGTTACTATAATATATCAGCTGAGATCAGCCAGTTACTATAATATATCAGCTGAGAATGACCAGGTACTGTATATCAGCTGAGAACGACCAGATACTACGTATCAGCTGATAACAACCAGTTACTATAATATATCAGCTGAGAATGACCAGGTACAATATATCAGCTGAGAACAACCAGGTACTATATATATATATATCAGCTGAGAACGACCTGGTACTATATATCAGCTGAGAACAACCAGGTACTATATATCAGCTGAGAACGACCAGGTACAATATATCAGCTGAGAACGACCAGGTACAATATATCAGCTGAGAACAACCAGGTACTATATATATCAGCTGAGAACCACCAGGTACTATAATGCTGAGAACAACCAGGTACAATATATCAGCTGAGAACGATCAGGTACTATATATCAGCTGAGAACGACCAGGTACTATAATGATGAGAACGACCAGATACTATATATCAGCTGAGAACGACCAGATACTATATATCAGCTGAGAATGACCAGATACTATATATCAGCTGAGAACGACCAGATACTATATATCAGCTGAGAACGACCAGATACTATATATCAGCTGAGAACGACCAGATACTACATATCAGCTGATAACAACCAGTTACTATAATATATCAGCTGAGAATGACCAGGTACTGTATATCAGCTGAGAACGACCAGGTACTGTATATCAGCTGAGAACGACCAGGTACTATAATGCTGAGAACGACAAGGTGCCATAATCAATTTACACCAGGCTGAGAACGACCAGGTACTATAATCAATTTAACCCGGGTCAGACGACCAGGTACTATATATCAGCTGAGAACGACGATGTACTATGATGCTGACAAGAACCAGGTACAATATATCAGCTGAGAACAACCAGGTACTATATATATATATCAGCTGAGAATGACCAGGTACTGTATATCAGCTGAGAACGACCAGGTACTGTATATCAGCTGAGAACGACCAGGTACTATATTTCAGCGGAGATCGGCCAGTTACGATATATCAGCTGAGAACCACCAGGTACTATATATAAGGAGAGCAACCAGGTACTATAATCTGAGAACGACCAGATCAGCCAGTTACTATAATATATCAGCTGAGAATGACCAGGTACTGTATATCAGCTGAGAACGACCAGGTACTGTATATCAGCTGAGAACGACCAATTTAATGCTGAGAACGACAAGGTGCCATAATCAATTTACACCAGGCTGAGAACGACCAGGTACTATAATCAATTTAAACCCGGGTCAGAACGACCAGGTACTATATATCAGCTGAGAACGACGATGTACTATGATGCTGACAAGGACCAGGTACAATATATCAGCTGAGAACAACCAGGTACAATATATCAGCTGAGAACGACCAGGTACAATATATCAGCTGAGAACGACCAGGTACAATATATCAGCTGAGAACGACCAGGTACAATATATCAGCTGAGAACAACCAGGTACTATATATATCAGCTGAGAACGACCAGGTACTATATATCAGCTGAGAACGACCAGGTACTATATATCAGCTGATAACAACCAGTTACTATAATATATCAGCTGAGATCAGCCAGTTACTATAATATATCAGCTGAGAATGACCAGGTACTGTATATCAGCTGAGAACGACCAGGTACTGTATATCAGCTGAGAACGACCAGGTACTATATTTCAGCTGAGATCGGCCAGTTACGATATATCAGCTGAGAACCACCAGGTACTATATATAAGGAGAGCAACCAGGTACTATAGATCAGCTGATAACAACCAGATACTATATATCAGCTGATAACAACCAGATAATATATATCAGCTGAGAACGACCAGGTACTATAGATCAGCTGAGAACGACCAGGTACTATAATGATGAGACCGACCAGGTACGATAATGCTGAGAACGACCAGGTACTACAATGCTGAGAACGACCAGGTACTATATATCAGCTGAGAACGAAAAGGTAATATATACGAGCTGATAATGACCAGGTACTATATATCAGCTGAGAACAACCAGGTACTATAATGCTTAGAACGACCAGGTACAATATATCAGCTGACAACAGCAGGTACTGTATATCACCTGAGAACGGCCAGGTACTATATATCAGCTGACAACAGCAGGTACTGTAGATCACCTGAGAATGGCCAGGTACTATATACCAGCTGAGAACGGCCAGGTACTATATATATAATCTGAGAACGACCAGGAACAAAATATCAGCTTAGAACAGCCAGGAACTATAATGCTGAGAACAACCAGGTGCTATATATCAGCTGAGAACGACCAGGTACTATATATCAGCTGAGAATGACCAGGTACTATATCTCAGCTGAGAACGACCAGGTACTATAATGCTGAGAACCACCAGGTACTATATATCAGCTGAGAACGACCAGATACTATATATCAGCTGAGAACAACCAGGTACTATAATGCTGAGAACGACCAGGTACGATAATGCTGAGAAACACCAGGTACTATATATATATATCAGCTGAGAACAACCAGGTACTATATATCAGCTGAGAACCACCAGGTACTATAATGCTGAGAACAACCAGGTACAATATATCAGCTGAGAACGATCAGGTACTATATATCAGCTGAGAACGACCAGGTACTATAATGATGAGAACGACCAGATACTATATATCAGCTGAGAATGACCAGATACTATATATCAGCTGAGAATGACCAGATACTATATATCAGCTGAGAACGACCAGATACTATATATCAGCTGAGAACGACCAGATACTATATATCAGCTGAGAACGACCAGATACTACATATCAGCTGATAACAACCAGTTACTATAATATATCAGCTGAGAATGACCAGGTACTGTATATCAGCTGAGAACGACCAGGTACTGTATATCAGCTGAGAACGACCAGGTACTATAATGCTGAGAACGACAAGGTGCCATAATCAATTTACACCAGGCTGAGAACGACCAGGTACTATAATCAATTTAAACCCGGGTCAGACGACCAGGTACTATATATCAGCTGAGAACGACGATGTACTATGATGCTGACAAGAACCAGGTACAATATATCAGCTGAGAACAACCAGGTACTATATATATATCAGCTGAGAATGACCAGGTACTGTATATCAGCTGAGAACGACCAGGTACTGTATATCAGCTGAGAACGACCAATTTAATGCTGAGAACGACAAGGTGCCATAATCAATTTACACCAGGCTGAGAACGACCAGGTACTATAATCAATTTAAACCCGGGTCAGAACGACCAGGTACAATATATCAGCTGAGAACAACCAGGTACTATATATATATATCAGCTGAGAACGACCTGGTACTATATATCAGCTGAGAACAACCAGGTACTATATATCAGCTGAGAACGACCAGGTACAATATATCAGCTGAGAACGACCAGGTACAATATATCAGCTGAGAACAACCAGGTACTATATATATCAGCTGAGAACGACCAGGTACTATATATCAGCTGAGAACGACCAGGTACTATATATCAGCTGAGAACGACCAGGTACTATAGATCAGCTGAGAACGACCAGGTACTATAGATCAGCTGATAACAACCAGATACTATATATCAGCTGAGATCGGCCAGTTACGATATATCAGCTGAGAACCACCAGGTACTATATATAAGGAGAGCAACCAGGTACTATAATGCTGAGAACGACCAGGTACTATAATGCTGAGAACGACAAGGTGCCATAATCAATTTACACCAGGCTGAGAACGACCAGGTACTATAATCAATTTAAACCCGGGTCAGAAGGACCAGGTACAATATATCAGCTGAGAA
>NC_092147.1:3035503-3125503 GCF_045791955.1 Oncorhynchus clarkii lewisi
CAGTCTCGGGGTCAGGGCAGGCAGTCTCAGGGTCAGGGTCAGGGTCAGGGCAGGCAGTCTCGGGGTCAGGGCAGGCACAATGGTCAAATCCAGGATGGACTAGAAAACAGGAGCAGGGAAACAGGCAGGAGCAGGAGAACAAACGCTGGTAGGTTTTACGAACAAAACGAAATGGCAACAGACAAACAGAGAACGCAAATATAAACACACAGGGGATAATGGGTAAGATGGGCGACAGCTGGAGGGGGTGGAGACAATCACAAAGACAAGTGAAAGAGACCATGGCGTGACACATCCATAGAACAATTATTTACAATTATTGACAGGCTATATTTCCTCTGTTTTATTGTCTTTTCAGTGTCCATGTATTTCATTGGCATCGGCTAATTGTATTGTTACTTCCTAGGAACAAACAGTTACTTGGAGACAATAGAGTCTAAATTGTACTGTGAGGAGGTGGAAAGAATAATGTCTGAAATTATGATAAAACTGGGCTCTCTTTCAACTGGAAAGGTTTCCAACAGCCTGTTCAGCGTGTCATCGGCGCTTGTGAACTTCGTTCTCTGTGTTCACTTCGTTGCCCACAGCACTGCCGGGAATCGGAGTTGAGACTTGATTCCTTTTTCCTCTAGTGAATGTCTGATCGGAATGGTTTGCATGCGTTCTTTTTCCCCCTCAGGTTAGCAGACAGGTCCTGGATGAATTGAACGGACTGGCTGCTCCGATATAAGCTTGATCACTTAGCTGGAAAGGTCTCCTTGTTTTCCTCGTCTTCCTGTAGGGACAATACTCATGTTGTTTTGTCATGCGTCCTGTTGGTGGAATAATGCATATAGTATTACTAAAGCATATAGTATTACTAAGTTATATAGTATTACTAAGGCATATAGTATTACTAAAGCATATGTATTACTAAAGCATATAGTATTACTAATGCATACAGTATTACTAAGGCATATAGTATTACTAAGGCATATCATATTACTAAAGCATTAAGGCATATAGTATTACTAAGGCATATAGTATTATTAAGGCATATAGTATTACTAAGGCATGTAGTATTACTAAAGCATATAATATTAATAAGGCATATAGTATTACTAAAGCATTAAGGCATATAGTATTACTGAGGCATAAAGTATTACTAAGGCATATAGTATTACTAAGGCATATAGTATTACTGAGGCATATAGTATTACTAAGGCATATAGTATTACTAAGGCATATAGTATTACTAAGGCATATAGTATTACTAAGGCATATCGTATTACTAAAGCACTAAGGCATATAGTATTACTGAGGCATATAGTATTACTAAGGCATATAGTATTACTAAAGCATATAGTATTACTAAGGCATATGGTATTACTAAAGCATTAAGGCATATAGTATTACTAAAGCATATAGTATTACTAAGGCATATAGTATTACTAAGGCATATAGTATTACTAAGGTATATAGTATTACTAAGGCATATAGTATTACTAAAGCATTATAGCATATAGTATTACTAAAGCATATAGTATTACTAAGGTATATAGTATTACTAAGGTATATAGTATTACTAAGGCATATAGTATTACTAAGGCATATAGTATTACTAAGGTATATAGTATTACTAAAGCATATAGTATTACTAAGGCATATAGTATTACTAAGGTATATAGTATTACTAAGGCATATAGTATTACTAAAGCATTAAGGCATATAGTATTACTAAAGCACATAGTATTACTAAGGTATATAGTATTACTAAGGTATATAGTATTACTAAGGCATATAGTATTACTAAGGCATATAGTATTACTAAAGCATATAGTATTACTAAGGCATATAGTATTACTAAGGCATATAGTATTACTAAGGTATATAGTATTACTAAGGCATATAGTATTACTAAAGCATATAGTATTACTAAGGCATATAGTATTACTAAAGCATTAAGGGATATAGTATTACTAAAGCATATAGTATTACTAAGGCATATAGTATTACTAAGGCATATAGTATTACTAAGGTATATAGTATTACTAAGGCATACAGTATTACTAAAGCATTATAGCATATAGTATTACTAAAGCATATAGTATTACTAAGGCATATAGTATTACTAAAGCATTAAGGGATATAGTATTACTAAAGCATATAGTATTACTAAGGCATATAGTATTACTAAGGCATATAGTATTACTAAGGTATATAGTATTACTAAGGCATATAGTATTACTAAAGCATTATAGCATATAGTATTACTAAAGCATATAGTATTACTAAGGTATATAGTATTACTAAGGTATATAGTATTACTAAGGCATATAGTATTACTAAGGCATATAGTATTACTAAGGTATATAGTATTACTAAAGCATATAGTATTACTAAGGCATATAGTATTACTAAGGTATATATTATTACTAAGGTATATAGTATTACTAAGGCATATAGTATTACTAAAGCATTAAGGCATATAGTATTACTAAAGCACATAGTATTACTAAGGTATATAGTATTACTAAGGTATATAGTATTACTAAGGCATATAGTATTACTAAGGCATATAGTATTACTAAAGCATATAGTATTACTAAAGCATTAAGGGATATAGTATTACTAAAGCATATAGTATTACTAAGGTATATAGTATTACTAAGGCATATAGTATTACTAAGGTATATAGTATTACTAAGGCATATAGTATTACTAAGGCATATAGTATTACTAAGGTATATAGTATTACGGCATATAGTATTACTAACGCATTAAGGCATATAGTATTACTAAGGCATATAGTATTACTAAGGTATATAGTATTACTAAGGCATATAGTATTACTAAGGCATATAGTATTACTAAGGTATATAGTATTACTAAAGCATTACGGCATATAGTATTACTAACGCATTAAGGCATATAGTATTACTAAGGCATGTAGTATTACTAAGGTATATAGTTGGAGGAGAGGAGACGGGAGGAGAGAGGAGGGGGAGGAGAGGAGGAGAGGAGGGGGGTAGAGAGTTGAGTCGATTCGAGGAGTGGAGATCAGGGGAGAGGAGAAGAGAGGAGAAAAGAGAAGGGGAGCAGAGGGGAGAGGAGAGGAGAGGAAGAGAACAGAGGGGAGAGGAGAAGAGAAGGGAAGAGGAGGAGGGAGCAGAGGGGAGAGGAGAGGAGAGGAGAGGAGAGGGGAGGAGGAGGAGGGGAGGGGAGCAGAGCAGAGGGGAGAGGAGAGGAGAGGAGGAGAACAGAGGGGAGAGGAGAGGATATCCCACTGGACACAAACATCAGTTCAACTTCTAGTTTTGAGTCACGTGAATTTAACGTGAAATCAACAAAACATTTCACCATGCCATTGGATTTAGGGCAAAAGACGAAACGCCCTTACGAAAATCCACTCCGTTTTCATTGTCTATTCAACATCGTCAACGTAGATTCAAACAGTTTTTTTGCCACGTGGAATGAAGGGCAAGTTAGTTCTATTCTACAATCCAAGAGGAAAGAAACAAGCTCCCTGCTCCCATGGCAACTAGAAACACAGTTAAATGTGAACCTCCTGCCTGAAAAACACAACCGTTCACACATCCATCAGTTCGTCAACGTGATGGCTGGCAGCGCAGCGCCTAACTGGGTCACGGCTGGGGATAATTGCATTAACTCTCGCTGCGTATTGAACTTAAGAATCAAACCGACAAAAAAAAGAAGGAAAAACATGGACGGTTTCAGTCTCTCAAAACCCACTATTCATAAAAGTTGATAGCTCGAATTCACGGGGGAAACTGTGTGAGTGATGCCCTGTCTTCTAATGAGCATTTTGTCAAACTGTACACTGATTTATGAACACATTTAGATGTAGAGAGAGTGGAAAAGGTGCCGCTTTTCTCTAGCCTAATTTACATAAAAAAAACATATGATGACTTGACAGCATCAGAGATAGTTTGAAATTTGAGTTTCTTGGGAATAACGATAACTGAATGTTTCCTTAATTCACAATGTTTCAAGTTGTGGATAATCTCACGGTGTAAGGCAGGCCTAGCGAGCCGCGAAAGGGAAATCCAGAGTAGTTCCCTTGTGTTGAGACAAAAGGGGAAACAGGAGGTGAGGGGGGAAAGGAGAGAGGAGGAGTAGGGAGGAGCAGGGAGGAGTAGGGACGATCAGGAGAGAGGAGGAAGAGGGAGGAGCAGGGAAGAGTAGGGACGATCAGGGGAAAGGAGAGAGGAGGAAGAGGGAGGAACAGGGAAGAGTAGGGAAGATCAGGGGAAAGGAGAGAGGAGGAAGAGGGTTGGTTGCTTCTCTCTGATCCTACCTGCTCCTCCCTATTCCTCCCTGATCCTCCTCCTCCCCGATCATCCCTCCCTCCTTCCTGGTCCTCCCTCGTGCTCCCTGATCCTCCCCCCTCTTCCATCCTCCTAGCTGCTTCTTCCTGATCCTCCCTCCTCTTCCCTGATCCTTCCTCGTCCTCCCTGATCCTCCCCCCTGTTCCCTCATCCTCCCTCGATCTCCCTGATCCTCCCACGTCTTCCTTCGTCCTCCTTGATCCTCCCTCCTCTTCCCTGATCCTCCCCCCTGTTCCCTCCTCCCTCGTCCTCCCTGATCCTCCCTCCTCTTCTCTGATCCTCCCCCTGTTCCCTCCTCCCTCGTCCTCCCTGATCATCCCACCTCTTCTCTGATCCTCCCCCTGTTCCCTTCTCCCTCGTTCCCTGATCCTCCCTCCTCTTCTCTGATCCTCCCCCCTGTTCCCTCCTCCCTTGTCCTCCCTGATCCTCCCTCCTCTTCCCTGATCCTCCCTTGTCATCCCTGATCCTCCCTGCTTCTCCCTGATTCTCCGTGATACTCCCCACTCCTCCTTGATCCTCCCTGATCCTCCCTCCTCCTCCCTCCTACTCAATCCTCCTCCCTGATCCTCTCTCCTCCTCCCTCCTACTCAATTCTCCTCCCTGATCCTTCCTCCTCCTCCCTCCTACTTAATCCTCCTCCCTGATCCTCTCTCCTCCTCCCTCCTACTCAATCCTCCTCCCTGATCCTCTCTCCTCCTCCCTCCTACTCAATCCTCCTCCCTGATCCTCTCTCCTCCTCCCTCCTACTCAATCCTACTCCCTGATCCTCCCTCCTCCTCCCTCCTACTCAATCCTCCTCCCTGATCCTCCCTCCTCCTCCCTCCTCCTCAATCCTCCTCCCTGATCCTCCCTCCTCCTCCCTCCTACTCAATCCTCCTCCCTGATCCTCTCTCCAAATCATTCCTTGACAGGATGCTAGCGAGCCCAGCTGGATTTAATTAACATACAGGATGCTCTCATTCACACACGGGGTATTTGGTGGAATGACACAGCAGCAGTGTAATCCTGCCAAGCTCACAGGGAACCTTTGACCCATTGGCCATGTAATGCAATCTGATGAACCGTAACCACTAATCTGTTGAACTTTTCAAGACCTACCTTGTTCTACTAGCTCTTCTGTTAGTTCTTAACCTTCTCATATTAGGAGCCAGATTTACGAGACAGCACATTCCTAACATGGATGTCATCGTTCACCTCTCCACTGCTCTCCACTCCCCTCCTATCCTCCCCTCTCCACTGCTCTCCATGCCCCTCCTATCCTCCCCTCTCCAATGCTCTCCACTCCCCTCCTATCCTCCCCTCTCCACTGCTCTCCACTCCCCTCCTATCCTCCCCTCTCCACCTCTCATATCCTCCCCTCTCCACTCCTCTCATATCCTCCCCTCTCCACCTCTCATATCCTCCCCTCTCCACTCCTCTCCTATCCTCCCCTCTCCACCTCTCATATCCTCCCCTCTCCACTCCTCTCCTATCCTCCCCTCTCCACCTCTCATATCCTCCCCTCTCCACCTCTCATATCCTCCCCTCTCCACTATCTCCTATCCTCCCCTCTCCACCTCTCATGTCCTCCCCTCTCCACTCCTCTCATATCCTCCCCTCTCCCTCTCATATCCTCCCCTCTCCACCTCTCATATCCTCCCCTCTCCACCTCTCATATCCTCCCCTCTCCACCTCTGATATCCTTCCCTCTCCACTCCTCTCCACTCCTCTCCTATCCTCCCCTCTCCACCTCTCATATCCTCCCCTCTCCACTCCTCTCATATCCTCCCCTCTCCCTCTCATATCCTCCCCTCTCCACCTCTCATATCCTCCCCTCTCCACCTCTCATATCCTCCCCTCTCCACTCCTCTCCTATCCTCCCCTCTCCACTCCTCTCATATCCTCCCCTCTCCACTCCTCTCATATCCTCCCCTCTCCACTCCTCTCCTATCCTCCCCTCTCCACCTCTCATATCCTCCCCTCTCCCGTTCACTCCTCTCCACTCCCCTCCTATCCTCCCCTCTCCACTCCTCTCATATCCTCCCCTCTCCACTCCTCTCATATCCTCCCCTCTCCCGTTCACTCCACTCCTCTCCTCTCATATCCTCCCCTCTCCACTCCTCTCATATCCTCCCCTCTCCCGTTCACTCCACTCCTCTCCTCTCCTATCCTCCCCTCTCCTCTCCGTTCTTCTCCTCTCCTTCTCCACTTCTTTCCCTTCCTCTGCATCCTCTCCTTTCCTTTCTTCTCTGAGTGCCTGGCTTGTATTGTCAGGCAGTATGGCTGCATGCCTACATACATACACAGCCTCCCTGCCTCTGTACCCTAGCTGACACACAGCCTCCCTGCCTCTGTACCCTAGCTGACACACAGCCTCCCTGCCTCAGTACCCTAGCTGACACACAGCCTCCCTGCCTCAGTACCCTAGCTGACACACAGCCTCCCTGCCTCAGTACCCTAGCTGACACACAGCCTCCCTGCCTCAGTACCCTAGCTGACACACAGCCTCCCTGCCTCAGTACCCTAGCTGACACACAGCCTCCCTGCCTCAGTACCCTAGCTGACACACAGCCTCCCTGCCTCAGTGAATCCACTAACAATATAACACTATAGAACAATATAACAACATAGAACATTCAGACAGTAGGGATGGGGGTGTGACCATTCAGACAGTAGGGATAAGGGGTGTGACCATTCAGACAGTAGGGATGGGGGTGTGAACATTCAGACAGTAGGGATGGGGGTGTGACCATTCAGGCAGTAAGGATGGGGGTGTGACCATTCAGACAGTAGGGATGGGGGTGTGACCATTCAGACAGTAGGGATGGGGGTGTGACCATTCAGACAGTAGGGATGGGGGTGTGACCATTCAGACAGTAGGGATGGGGGTGTGACCATTCAGACAGTAGGGATGGGGGTGTGACCATTCAGACATTAGGGATGGGGGTGCGAGCAGGTAGGTCTGGGAAGGTGAGAGCATGCTGGCACTAGGATGGGGGTGTGACCATTCAGACAGTAGGGATGGGGGTGTGAACATTCAGACAGTAGGGATGGGGGTGTGACCATTCAGACAGTAGGGATGGGGGTGTGAGCAGGTAGGTCTGGGAAGGTGAGAGCATGCTGGCACTAGGATGGGGGTGTGACCATTCAGGCAGTAAGGATGGGGGTGTGACCATTCAGACAGTAGGGATGGGGGTGTGAACATTCAGACAGTAGGGATGGGGGTGTGAGCAGGTAGGTCTGGGCAGGTGAGAGCATGCTGGCACTAGGATGGGGGTGTGACCATTCAGGCAGTAGGGATGGGGGTCTTATATGGGGCATGCTTATCTGCAACAGAGTTAAACGGAGAAGATCCACATTGGAATTACGTGGAAACAAATTTTATTCAACCAGTGTGTGCCCAATGGGAACTTTGATTGATGTCAATGGAAGAGGATAGAGTTGAGCACATTATATCACTCATCTCACAGTCAGGTCTGATTAGTAATGTTGGTTCTGGTCATCTCACAGTCAGGTCTGTTAGGTAATGTTGGTTCTGGTCATCTCACAGTCAGGTCTGTTAGGTAATGCTGGTTCTGGTCATCTCACAGTCAGGTCTGTTAGGTAATGCTGGTTCTGGTCATCTCACAGTCAGGTATGTTAGGTAATGTTGGTTCTGGTCATCTCACAGTCAGGTCTGTTAGGTAATGCTGGTTCTGGTCATCTCACAGTCAGGTCTGTTAGGTAATGCTGGTTCTGGTAATCTCACAGTCAGGTATGTTAGGTAATGTTGGTTCTGGTCATCTCACAGTGAGGTCTGTTAGGTAATGTTGGTTCTGGCATGCACAGTGGTTCAGCCACGTCACGCTGTTGACGGTGGTTGATTTAGGCTTCAGCTCCACACATACACACACACACACACACACGCACACGCACACGCACACGCACGCATACGCATACACACACACACATACGAACACACACACACACACACACACATACGAACACACACACACACACACAAACACAGATCTGAGTATCGTCCTGTGCTTCCAGAGCTGCATCATTACAGGCCCTTTGAAGATGAGCATCTTGCTGTGTAGAGGAGAGGAGAGGAGAGGAGAGGAGAGGAGAGGAGAGGAGGGGAGGGGAGAGGAGAGGAGAGGAGAGGAGAGGAGAGGAGAGGAGAGGAGGGTACCATTCATCCCAAATGGCACCCTATTCCCTACGGACCCCGATCAAAAGTAGAGCACTAAAAAGGGAATAGGGTGCCATTTGAGAGGCAGTTTGGGGCTAAGAAGGAAGGTCTGTCCCAAGAAAGAAAACACATTCTGGGGCTAAAGAGGAAGACCTGTCCTAGGAGAGTCAACACAGTTTGGGGCAAAACAGGAAGGTCTGTCCTAGGAGAGTCAACACAGTCTGGGGCTAAAGAGGAAAACCTGTCCTAGGAGAGTCAACACAGTTTGGGTCTAAGACGGAAGGTCTGTCCTAGTAGAGTAAACACAGTCTTTGGCTAAAGAGGAAGACCTGTCCTAGGAGAGTCAACACAGTTTGGGGCAAAACAGGAAGGTCTGTCCTAGGAGAGTCAACACAGTCTGGGTCTAAGGAGGAAGACCTGTCCTAGGAGAGTCAACACAGTCTGGGGCAAACGAGGAAGGTCTGTCCTAGGAGAGTCAACACAGTCTGGGGCTAAAGAGGAAGGTCTGTCCTAGGAGAGTAAACACAGTCTGGGTCTAAGGAGGAAGACCTGTCCTAGGAGAGTAAACACAGTGTCACGTTCTGACCATCGTTCTTGTGTGTTTTCCTTGTTTTAGTGTTGGTCAGGACGTGAGCTGGGTGGGCATTCTACGTTGTGTGTCTGGTTTGTCTATTTCTATGTTTGGCCTGATATGGTTCTCAATCAGAGGCAGGTGTTAGTCATTGTCTCTGATTGGGCACCATATTTAGGTAGCCTGTTTGGTGTTGGGTTTTGTGGGTGATTGTTCCTGTCTCTGTGTTTGCACCAGATAGGGCTGTTTTGGTTTTTCACATTTCTTGTTTTTGTAGATTGTTATATTTTCATCTTTATTAAAGATGTACAAAAATAACCACGCTGCATTTTGGTCCTCCTCTCTTTCACCAGAAGAAAACCGTTACACACAGTATGGGTCTAAGGAGGAAGACCTGTCCTAGGAGAGTAAACACAGTATGGGTCTAAGGAGGAAGACCTGTCCTAGGAGAGTAAACACAGTATGGGTCTAAGGAGGAAGACCTGTCCTAGGAGAGTAAACACAGTATGGGTCTAAGGAGGAAGACCTGTCCTAGGAGAGTAAACACAGTATGGGTCTAAGGAGGAAGACCTGTCCTAGGAGAGTAAACACAGTGAGTGAAGACCTGACCTGAGTGGATGTGAAGGGTGGTACTGTATGAATAAATCATGAGGATGAGAGAGAGAGAATAACGAAGGGAGGATGAGGAAGCAGAGATTAGGGAGGGATAAGGGAAATGAGGGATGAGGAAGAGAGGATGATAAAGGGAGGGATGGAAAGAAAGGCATGAGGATGAGAGGGATGAGAGAGGAGAGATGAGGAAGAAAATGATGAGAGAGGAGAGATGAGGGATGAGGAAGAGAAGAATGAGAGGAGAGATAAGAAAGAGAGGGATGAGAGAGGAGAGACGAGGGATGAGGAAGAAAATGATGAGAGAGGAGAGATGAGGGACGAGGAAGAGAAGATTGAGAGAAGAGATAAGGAAGAGAGGGATGAGAGAGGAGAGACGAGGGATGAGGAAGAAAATGATGAGAGGAGAGATGAGGAAGAGAAGAATGAGAGGAGAGATAAGGAAGAGAGGGATGAGAGAGGAGAGATGAGGCATAAGGAAGAAAATGATGAGAGAGGAGAGATGAGGGACGAGGAAGAGAAGATTGAGAGGAGAGATAAGGAGGAGAGGGATGAGAAAGGAGAGACGAGGGATGAGGAAGAAAATGATGATAGAGGAGAGATGAGGAATGTGATGAAAGGTGAACAGCCTCCCCCTGAGAGCACTTAACCCTTGCTGTCTGGATCAAATGTATGACCTCATAACTGTCTCTAGTTTCCGCAGTTGAATGACCAAAGCGCCCACTAGTGGCTTCATGGGTGCAATGTTATTCATATTTTTCATAATGATTGAACATTTTATTTGTTGCGCTGAAAATACTGTTTCTTTAGGTCAAACGGTTTGGTTATAATTTCACTCTTCTGTGATGTATATAAAGTGTAATATTGGGATGCAAACTCAAAATATAATACATTTAAATTCTATATCTGACATGGTACAGGTGTCTTCTTTATTTTAAGCCCATAACCATGTGTGTGAGGTGGATACTTTTGTTTCAAAATAGATGTGTTTAAGGACTACCAAGAAACACTCTGTGTGACTCTGATTTAGCCCACTGCAGTAAAAGGTACAAGCTAGAATGACTTAATTGAAACAAAGGTAAATATGTGCCCCTGTTTTGGTAATAAACTGGGGGATGTGGCGAGACGATGGGTCTGCTGGTCGAGAAATGGACCACCATGATATCAAATGTATAGTTTTAATCCATGTTTCGAGGCTATACAATGTTTGTTTACATTTACATGGTTTACAAACATAGGAGAAAAACAGGTTTATCTGTTTGGGTTCTTATGGGGTACAACAGTTGAACTTATTTCTCATCTGGTTGTAGACTATCTCTGTGGAAGTAGTCTGTGGGACTAAAGCAAGTATGTCACAACAGAGAACTAGATCAGACTCACTGTGTGCTCCGTCTTTGTCCCAGTCCTTTCTTCTTCTTAGCCTGACTTCACCTAAACGTTTTGGGAACAATCAGAGAAACATCTCCATGGCCAAAGTAGTCACTAAGGAGACAAATGAAGGTCCCTTACGAGAATATAAACAGCTACATAGCTTTCCACCACTAATTTATGAAACCATGTAACAACAAGTTGGGTGGAAAAAATGGCTATGACCAAAGTAGTTGACACGGAGGGCCCACACGAGAACACAGGCTTTTCCCTCTACTACAGATGTAGGCTCTTAATTTGACCCAGGTTGCTACAGCAGGAAAATCCTGCAACCACAGGAAATGTTCATTATTATGTGGATTATAATTCATGGGTATTCTGTTGTAGGGGTTGATAAAAAATGTTGTTACGGCAAATCAAGTCTTACATTTTAAAGTGGAAATAACAAACTTCCGAAGCCTTTTTAAACCTTGACTACACTACAAGTTTGCATTTCCTGCAACATTAGGGTGACCAAATGAAGATCCTACATCTGTAATTTATGAACATCATGCAACAGCTTCCAAGGACAGAGGTTGTGTGTGTGTGTGTGTGTGTGTGTGTGTGTGTGTGCGCGTGTGTGTGTGCGTGTGTGTGTGTGTGTGTGCGTGTGCGTGTGTGTGTGTTAAACACAGTGTTGAAATCCCGTGTTAAACTCCTCTTCACTCAGCAGCACTAAGAACAGAGATATGACGGATACATAGACCAACACATTCCCATTTCAACCATCCACGTTTCCGTGCCGCACCGAAACCCTTCTCAGTCATTCGTTATCTCAATTCTTAATGTTTTCTTCAAAGGCTGGTGTTGTTCTCCCTCTCTTCCTTCACCTGGATGGATACCACATTCCAAGAGGTACATTTGTGGTTCCTTATCAACTTATCTTGTGTCCCAAAGGGCATCCTATTCGGTATTTAGTGAACTACTGTTGACCAGAGCCTATCGGGCACAATATAGTCAATAGGGTGCCATTCGGGACATCAGTCTGCATGGATAGAGACAGGAAGGAGAGTGAGGGGAGCGTGCCCTGACTACCGTGCCAACCCATGAACCACATAGTACTTCTTCAGAGGACTTTGATCATGTAGCTCTGAATCATTTAACCAGCAACACGGAAGCATGAGGAACACGCATGGCCACGATGAGCCAAGAACACGGAAACCTAGATGGCCCCCAGGAGAGGCCATTAAACATGTAAAGGAGGGTAGAGAGGGGTGAGCTGGAGCTGGTTTTTATTAGGGCTAACACAGATAAAGCTGTCAGGAAGGGTACATAGTATATCATATTCCCTACGTTGTGTTAATGATGACTAACAATTGAAAAGGACACTGGAAGGTATACTGGCAGTAGGTACATTTGTCCTTTGTCTGTCGTTTCCACATGGAAGGCTTTGACAGGGAAGTTGAGAGTGTGACTATAAGATCTTGTGAAAGACAACTGTTGCAAAGTTTACGGAGGAGAGAGAAAGAATAGTTATTGTAAGACGACTGTGAAAATCCTTCTGAAGACATAAACACATGTTTACATTCAATGATGAGTTACCGGCAACTCTCTCTATCATCTGGACAACATGCCGATGTGTTTCAGCCTCTCAGAGACGAAATAGCCTTTATAAAACAGACATATAGCCTCCCTCCTTAAAAGGTGTTTCAGCCTCTCAGAGACAAAATAGCCTTTATAAAACAGACATATAGCCTCCCTCCTTAAAAGGTGTTTCAGCCTCTCAGAGACGAAATAGCCTTTATAAAACAGACATATAGCCTCCCTCCTTAAAAGGTGTTTCAGCCTCTCAGAGACAAAATAGCCTTTATAAAACAGACATATAGCCTCCCTCCTTAAAAGTTGGACCCACTCCTCAGAAATCAAAAGATGTGAGACAGAGTTGTGCACACGTACACAGACATAATCACACAGCAATTTACAGACAGACACTATTTCAGTCAGAAGACCACCGGTTATGTTTTTACCGCCTTGGCAGATGACAAACAACTTGTCAATAAGGAGGGCCCAGGGGTTGCTAGGACAGAGGTTGCTAGGAGACGGTTGTTTGAGCTAACCTTTTAGGGATAGGGGGCAGCATTTTCACTTTGGATGAATTGCGTGCCCATAGTGAACTGCCTCCTACTCTGTCCCAGATGCTAATATATACATGTTATTATTAATATTGGATAGAAAACACTCTGAAGTTTCTAAAACTGTTTGAATTATGTCTGTGAGTATAACAGAACTCATAGGGCAGGCAAACTTCAAAAGAGGAAGTGGAAATTCTGGGGCGGGTTGATTTTCAACTCATCGCCTATTCACATCCAAATATGACATGGATCTGTTTGCACTTCCTACGCCTTCCACTAATGTCAACAGTCAGTAGAGCGTGGAATGAAGCCTCTAGTGTGATGTGGGACCGGATGGGAGAGGAATGAGTCACTGGTCTGGCAGAAGGCCAGTTCCTGGTTACGCGCAGTAGTCATTATATCGCCTTGCGTTCCATTACTCTGTAGACAAAAATGAATGCTCCCGTTGGAACGTTATTGGATATATATGATAATAACATCCTGAAGATTGATTCTCTACTTAGTTTGGCCAGTTTATTCGACCTGGAATATAACTTTTTGAAGTTTTCGTCCGAGTTCTACTGGACCAGCGCCAGCTTTTGGACATGTGAACTAAACATGCTAGCAAAAGTAGCTAATTGGACACTAGTAATTCCACTTCCTGTTTGGCAGTTTGCCTGCCCTATTAGTTCTGTTATACTCACAGACATAATTAAAACAGTTTTAGAAACTTCAGAGTGTTTTCTATCCAATAGTAATAATAATAACATATATTAGCATCTGGGACAGAGTAGGAGGCAGTTCACTATGGGCACACAATTCACACAATTCATCCAAAGTGAAAATGCTGCCCCTTAGGTTAACAACAGCATGTGCTTAACAACAAGATGTGCTTAACAACAGCATGTGCTTAACAACAGCATGGGCTTAACTAAAACGTGCTAGACAACAACATGTGCTAAACAACAACATGTGCTTAACAACAACATGTGCTAAACAACAACATGTGCTAAACAACAACATGTGCTTAACAACAACATATGCTTAACAGCATGTGCTTAACAACAGCATGGGCTTATTAACAGCATGTGCTTAACTACAACATGTGCTAAACAACAACATGTGCTTAACAACAACATATGCTTAACAGCATGTGCTTAACAACAGCATGGGCTTATTAACAGCATGTGCTTAACTACAACATGTGCTTATTAACAGCATGTGCTTAACTACAACGTGCTAAACAACAACATGTGCTTAACAACAACATATGCTTAACAGCATGTGCTTAACAACAGCATGGGCTTATTAACAGCATGTGCTTAACTACAACATGTGCTTATTAACAGCATGTGCTTAACTACAACATGCGCTAAACAACATGTGCTTAAAAACAACATGTGCTTAACAACAACATGTGCTAAACAACAGCATGTTGTTGTTGCATTTATTGTAGCTTGGGATTTTAGCAAAGCAAAACAAGGCTACCTAAATTCTATCAGCATACTGATTGCACTACGTGCGGGGGTAATACACTCGATCACTGCTACTCTAACTTCTGCGACGCATACAAAGCTCCGCCCTCCCTTCGGCAAATCCGACCACGACGCCATCTTGCTCCTACCGTCTTATAGGAAGAAACTCAAACAGGAATGTACCAGTGACTAGAACCATTACAACACTGATCTGACCAATCGGAATCCACGTTTCAAGATTGTTTTGATCACGCGGACACAGATATATTTTCCGGTCAGCCTCAGAGAACAACATCGATCTATACGCTGACTCTGCGAGTGAGATTTAGAAGAAAGTGCATTGGAGATGTCGTACCCACATTAAAACCTACTCTAACCAGAAACCGTGGAAGAATGGCGGCATTAGCGCAAAACTGAAAGCGCTGAACATAATCAGTGTAGTTAATCAGTGTAGTTATTCCCCTTCCGCAAGGCAATAAAACAAGCAAAATGCTGGTACAGGGACAAAGTGGAGTCGCAATTCATCGGCTCAAACACCGGACATATGTGACCGGATCTACAGGAAATCAAGGACTACAAAAAGAAAACCAGCCACGTCACGGACACCGACATCATGCTTCCAGACAAACTAACTTCTTGGTGACGGGGGCAGTATTGAGTAGCTTGGATGAATAAGGTGCCCAGAGTAAACTGCCTGCTACTCTGTCCCAGATGCTAATATATGCATATTGGATAGAAAACACTTGGATGTTTCTAAAACTGTTTGAATGATGTCTGTGAGTATAACAGAACTCATATGGCAGGCTAAAACCTGAGACAAATCCAACCAGGAAGTGGGAAATCTGAGGTTTATAGTTTCATTAAGTGATTGCCTGTCCAATATGCTGTGTCTATGGGGTCAGATTGCACTTTCCAAGGCTTCCAGCAGATTCCAACAGTCTTTAGAAAGTTGTTTGAGGCTTCTATTGTGGAAGAGCTGTTTCAACGAGTGGACTAGGCTGAGGCCAATCAGTTGTTTACTGCGAGGTCACGCGGGCTGACATAATGATATGTTGTGCTTTCGCCGTAAAGCCTTTTTGAAATTGGATTGTGGTTGGATTAATGAGAAGTGTATCTTTTAAATGGTGTAAAATACTTGTTTGAGGAATTTTAATTATGAGATTTCTGTTGTTTTGAATTTGGCGCCCTGCAATTTCACTGGCTGTTGGTGAGGTGGGACGCTAGTGTCCCAAACGATCCCAGAGAGGTTAATCACCTTCTTTGCCCGCTTTGAAAACAATACACAGTGCCACTGTCGTGGCCCGCTAACAAGGACTGTGCCCCCCCTCCTTCTCTGTGGCCGACGTGAGTAAAACATTTAAACGTGTTAACCCTCGCAAGGTTGCTGGGCCATACGGCATCCCCAGCCACGCCCTCAGAGCTGGCTGGTGTGTTTAAGGACATATTTTATCACTCCCTGTTCCAGTCTGCTGTCCCCACATGCTTCAATATGGCCACCATTGTTGGTTCCTGTACCCAAGAAGGCAACTAAATGACTACCGCCCCGTAGCCCTCACTTCTGTCATCATGAAGTGCTTTGAGAGACTAGTCAAGGATCATATCACCTCCACCTTACCGGCCACCCTAGACCCACTTCAGTTTGCATACAGCCGCAACAGGTCCACAGACGATGCAATCCACATCACACTGCACACTGCCCTATCCCATCTGGACAAGAGGAATACCCATGTAAGAATGCTGTTCATTGACTACAGCTCAGCATTCAACACCATAGTACCCTCCAAGATCATCATCAAGCTGGAGGCCCTGAGTCTCAACCCCGCCCTGTGCAATTGGGTCGTGGACTTCTTGCCCTCGGGTGGTGAAGGTAGGAATCAACATCTCCATTCCGCTGATCCTCAACGTTGGGGCCCCACAAGGGTGCGTGCTCAGCCCCCCCCTGTTCACCCACGACTGCATGGCCAAGCACACCTTCAACTCAATCATCAAGTTTGCAGACGACACAACAGTGGTAGGCGTGATTACCAACAACGACGAGACGGCCTACAGAGAGGAGGTGAGGGCCCTCCGAGTGTGGTGTCAGGAAAACAACCTCTCACTCAACGTCAACAAAACAAAGGAGATGATAATGGACTTCAGGAAACAGCAGAGGGAACACCCCCCTATCCACATCAAAGGGACTGCAGTGGAGAAGGTGGAAAGTTTTAGATTCCTCTGCGTATACATCACAGACAAACTGAAATGGTCCATCCACGCTCAATCGAGAGCATCCTGTCGGACTGTATCACAGCCTGGTACGGCAACTGCTCCGTCCTCAACCGCAAAGGTCTCCAGAGGGTGGTGCGGTCTGCACAACACATCACCGGGCACAAATGACCTGCCCTCCATGACACCTACAGCACCCGATGTCACAGGAAGGCCAAAAAGATCATCAAGGACAACAACCACCCGAGCCACTGCCTGTTCACACAGATACCATCCAGAAGTCGAGGTCAGTACAGGAGCATCAAAGCTGGGACCGAGAGACTGAAGAACAGCTTCTATCTCAAGGCTATCAGACTGGTAAACAGCTATCACTAACTCAGAGAGGCTGCTGCTTACATTGAGACCTAATCACTGGCCACTTGTCACTTTAAACAATGTCACTTTAAATAATGCCACTTTAATAATGTTTACATATCTTACATTACTCATATCACATGTATATACTGTATTTTATATATATCTACTGCACCTTGCCTATGCCGCTCGGCCATCGCCACTCCATATATTTATATGTACATATTCTCAATCATCCCTTTAGATTTGTGTGTATTAGGCAGTTGTTGGGTAATTGTTAGATTACTTGTTATATATTACTGCACTGTCGGAAACTAGAAGCACAAGCATTTCATTACCCTCGCATTAACATCTGCTAACCATGTGTATGTGACCACTACAATTTGATTTGAACATGTGCTTAACAGACATTAGCATGCTGTGTCAGGAAACAACATCGGTTCTCACAAGTAGAACAAGTCTTTGTTCATATGACAGATGCTCTAGGGGCCATGTCGTGTATTAGGAGTCAACAGAACAGTTAGGTATTTCTGGAAGAACACTGGTAGTTGTCATGGCTACACATCTCAGTTAATGATAAACCCCACAGCAGTAGAAAGGTCAGGGTAATTTTCTTGAGAGATGTTTGGAAGTAATTTCCTTTCTGATAAAAGGCGTTATAAAGGCTTTATATATATATAGTACCAGTATATATATATATAGTACCAGTATATATATATATATATAGTACCAGTATATATATATATAGTACCAGTATATATATATATATATATAGTACCAGTATATATATATATATATATAGTACCAGTATATATATATATATATATATAGTACCAGTATATATATATATATATATAGTACCAGTATATATATATAAATATATAGTACCAGTATATATATATATATAGTACCAGTATATATATATATATATAGTACCAGTATATATATATATATATATAGTACCAGTATATATATATATATATATAGTACCAGTATATATATATAAATATATAGTACCAGTATATATATATATATATATAGTACCAGTATATATATATATATATATATAGTACCAGTATATATATATAAATATATAGTACCAGTATATATATATATATATAGTACCAGTATATACATATATATATATAGTACCAGTATATATATATATATATAGTACCAGTATATATATATATATATATAGTACCAGTATATATATATATATATATATAGTACCAGTATATATATATATATAGTACCAGTATATATATATATATAGTACCAGTATATATATATATATATATAGTACCAGTATATATATATATATATATAGTACCAGTATATATATATATATATATATATATATAGTACCAGTATATATATATATATAGTACCAGTATATATATATATATATATATATATATATATATATAGTACCAGTATATATATATATATAGTACCAGTATATATATATATATATAGTACCAGTATATATATATATATATAGTACCAGTATATATATATATATAGTACCAGTATATATATATATATATATAGTACCAGTATATATATATATATATAGTACCAGTATATATATATATATATATAGTACCAGTATATATATATATATATAGTACCAGTATATATATATATATATATAGTACCAGTATATATATATATATATATAGTACCAGTATATATATATATATATATAGTACCAGTATATATATATATATAGTACCAGTATATATATATATATATAGTACCAGTATATATATATATATATAGTACCAGTATATATATATATATATATATATATAGTACCACTATATATATATATATATATAGTACCAGTATATATATATATATATAGTACCAGTATATATATATATATATAGTACCAGTATATATATATATATATATATAGTACCAGTATATATATATATATATAGTACCAGTATATATATATATATATAGTACCAGTATATATATATATATATAGTACCAGTATATATATATAAATATATAGTACCAGTATATATATATATATATATATAGTACCAGTATATATATATATATATAGTACCAGTATATATATATATATAGTACCAGTATATATATATATATATATAGTACCAGTATATATATATATATATATATATATATATATATATATAGTACCAGTATATATATATATATATATAGTACCAGTATATATATATATATATATAGTACCAGTATATATATATATATATATAGTACCAGTATATATATATATATATATAGTACCAGTATATATATATATATATAGTACCAGTATATATATATATATATATATAGTACCAGTATATATATATATATATATATATATAGTACCAGTATATATATATATATATATATAGTACCAGTATATATATATATATATATATATAGTACCAGTATATATATATATATATATAGTACCAGTATATATATATATATATAGTACCAGTATATATATATATATATATAGTACCAGTATATATATAAAAATATATAGTACCAGTATATATATATATATATATATAGTACCAGTATATATATATATATATATAGTACCAGTATATATATATATATATAGTACCAGTATATATATATATATATATAGTACCAGTATATATATATATATATATAGTACCAGTATATATATATATATATATAGTACCAGTATATATATATATAGTACCAGTATATATATATATATATATATAGTACCAGTATATATATATATATATATAGTACCAGTATATATATATATATATAGTACCAGTATATATATATATATAAATAGTACCAGTATATATATATAAATATATAGTACCAGTATATATATATATATAAATAGTACCAGTATATATATATAAATATATAGTACCAGTATATATATATAAATATATAGTACCAGTATATATATATATATAAATAGTACCAGTATATATATATATATATATATAGTACCAGTATATATATATGTATATAGTACCAGTCAAAAGTTACTCATTCAAGGGTTTTCTTTATTTCACTATTTTCACTATTTTTTTTCTACATTGTAGAATAATAGTGAAGACGTCAAAACTATGAAATAACACATATGGAACACTAAAATAACACATCCTAGATCTGAATGAATGAAATATTCTTATTAAATACTTTTTTCTTTACATAGTTGAATGTGCTGACAACAAAATCACACAAAAATGATCAATGGAATTCAAATGTATCAACTCATGGAGGTCTGGATTTGGAGTCACACTCAAAATTAAAGTGGAAAACCACACTACAGGCTGATCCAACTTTGATGTAATGTCCTTAAAACAACTTAAAATGAGGCTCAGTAGTGTGTGTGGCCTCCACGTGCCTGTATGACCTCCCTACAACACCTGGGCATGCTCCTGATGAGTTGGCGGATGGTCTCCTGAGGGATCTCCTCCCAGACCTGGACTAAAGCATCCGCCAACTCCTGGACAGTCTGTGGTGGATGGAGCGAGACATGATGTCCCAGATGTGCTCAATTGGATTCAGGTCTGGGGAAGGGGCGGGCCAGTCCATAGCATCAATGCCTTCCTCTTGCAGGAACTGCTGACACACTCCAGCCACATGAGGTCTAGCATTGTCTTGCATTAGGAGGAACCCAGGGCCACCGCACCAGCATATGGTCTCACAAGGGGTCTGAGGATCTCATCTCGGTACCTAATGGCAGTCCGGCTACCTCTGGCGAGCACATGGAGGGCTGTGCGGCCCCCCAAAGAAATGCCACCCCATACCATGACTGACCCACCGCCAAACCGGTCATGCTGGAGGATGTTGCAGGCAGCAGAACGTTCTCCACGGCGTCTCCAGACTCTGTCACGTCTGTCACATGTGCTCAGTGTGAACCTGTTTTCATCTGTGAAGAGCACAGGGCGCCAGTGGAGAATTTGCCAATCTTGGTGTTCTCTGGCAAATGCCAAACGTCCTGCGCGGTGTTGGGCTGTAAGCACAACCCCACCTGTGGACGTCGGGCCCTGGTATTGCATCCAGCCCTGGGGTTTTCCCTGACTTAAAGACTTTAATTGCATCAAGAAGTTCCTCCTCTGTAATTTGGTCTTCACTTGAGTCTTTCTGCAGATGTTAATTTGACATTATTAATCGAAAAAACATCCATAAAAGTAACTTCAGTTAGTGGAGATGGAAGAGACTGAAATGAAAACATATGCTTAAAATACTTAGCTTCCTCTTTCAAAATATTGTTTGGTCAATCATGGGTGAATGTCATTTGTAACAAGTTTCAGTTTCTGCCCTGACCATAGAGAGCTGTTTATTCTCTATGTTATTTGGGGCATGACAGTGACTAGGGTGGGTTATCTAGGTGATTAATGATCTATGTTGGCCTGGTATGGTTCCCAATCAGAGGCAGCTGTTTATCGTTGTCTCTGATTGGGGATCATATTTAGGCAGCCATTTCCCTATTGTGCTTTGTGGGATCTTGTCTAAGTTGCCTGCAACCATTATATTACTTTGAACTTCACATTTCGTTTTTTCGCTTTATTGTTTTTGTTCTTTGAGTTCTTTCTCTTCCATAATAAAGGATGGAAACATACCTGCATCTTGGTCCACTCCTTATAACGATCGTTATAACCAGTCCTATAACCAGTCCTATGCCAGTCCTGTCTGGTCCAGCGATGGTGAGTTTGTGCCCAGAGGCAACATTGTTGCCGGTGATGTCTTGTGAGAACCTGCCTTACAACAGGCCTACAAGCCCTCAGTCCAGCCTCTCTCAGCCTATTACGGACAGTCTGAGCACTGATGGAGGGATTGTGTGTTCCTGGTGTAACTCGGGCAGTTGTTGTTGCCATCCTGTACCTGTCCTGTAGGTGTGATGTTTGGATGTACCGATCCTGTGCAGGTGTTGTTACACGTGGTCTGCCACTGCGAGGACGATCAGCTGTCCGTCCTGTCTCCCTGTAGCGCTGTCTCAGGCGTCTCACAGTACGGACATTGCAATTTATTTCCCTGGCCACTTCTGCAGTCCTCATGCCTCCTTGCAGCATGCCTAAGGCACATTCACACAGATGAACAGGGATCCTGGGCATCTTTCTTTTGGTATTTTTCAGAGTCAGCAGAAAGGCCTCTTTATAGTGTCCTAAGTTTTCATAACTGTGACCTTAATTGCCTACCGCCTGTAAGCTGTTAGTGTGTTAACGACCGTTCCACAGGTGCATGTTCATTAATTGTTTATGGTTCATTGAACAAGCATGGGAAACAGTGTTTAAATCCTTTACAATGAAGATCTGTGAAGTTCTTTGGATTTTTACGAATGATCTTTGAAAGACAGGGTCCTGAAAATAGGATGTTTGTCACGACTTCCACCGAGGTCGTTTCCTCTCCTTGTTCGGGCGGCGTTCGGCGGTCAGCGTCACCGGGCTTCTAGCCATCATCGATCTACTTTTCATTTTCCATTTGTTTTGTCTTGTTTTCCCACACACCTGGTTTCCATTTCCCTCATTAAGTGTTGTGTATTTAACCCTCTGTTCCCCCCATGTCTTCGTGTGGAATTGGTTGTTGTAAGTGCTTGTGCACATGGTTACTGGTGAATTGTTTGCTGTAAGTGCTTGTGCACATGGTTACTGGTGAATTGTTTGCTGTAAGTGCATGTGCACATGGTTACTGGTGAATTGTTTGTTGTAAGTGCTTGTGCACATGGTTACTGGTGAATTGTTTGTTGTAAGTGCTTGTGCACATGGTTACTGGTGAATTGTTTGCTGTAAGTGCTTGTGCACATGTTTACTGGTGAATTGTTTGCTGTAAGTGCATGTGCACATGGTTACTGGTGAATTGTTTGTTGTAAGTGCTTGTGCACATGGTTACTGGTGAAATGTTTGTTGTAAGTGCTTGTGCACATGGTTACTGGTGAATTGTTTGTTGTAAGTGCTTGTGCACATGTTTAGTGGTGAATTGTTTGTTGTAAGTGCTTGTGCACATGTTTACTGGTGCGCGTTGGGTTTTGTACCCATGCTGGTTATTTCTTTATTCCGTTGAAATTAAACTGCTCCGGCTATTACCTAGTTCTGCTCTCCTGCGTCTGTCTTCCCTGCCACCACCCTTTACAATGTTTATTTTTTGCTGAGTTTACAATCTGTACTGTTAGTCCCTCTAATCTTAATGTTAACTCTTTTGACCTGTTTTGAAGATGAGTACTGAATGGCCTTTAAATGTAAAAGTGAAGATGAGTACTAAATGGCCTTTAAATGTAAAAGTGAAGATGAGTACTGAATGGCCTTTAAATGTAAAAGTGAAGATGAGTACTGAATGACCTTTAAATGTAAAAGTGAAGATGAGTACTGAATGGCCTTTAAATGTAAAAGTGAAGATGAGTACTGAATGGCCTTTAAATGTAAAAGTGAAGATGAGTACTGAATGGCCTTTAAATGTAAAAGTGAAGATGAGTACTGAATGGCCTTTAAATGTAAAAGTGAAGATGAGTACTGAATGGCCTTTAAATGTAAAAATGAAGATGAGTACTGAATGGCATTTAAATGTAAAAGTGAAGATGAGTACTGAATGGCCTTTAAATGTAAAAGTGAAGATGAGTACTGAATGGCCTTTAAATGTAAAAGTGAAGATGAGTACTGAATGGCCTTTAAATGTAAAAGTGAAGATGAGTACTGAATGGCCTTTAAATGTAAAAGTGAAGATGAGTACTGAATGGCCTTTAAATGTAAAAGTGTCCCAATAAGGGGATCTGCTGTAGCGATGTCGGAAAAAGTCTGATATAACAAGTTGTCATCCAATAGGCTTGGATAAAATTTCCAATATCCTCGCCAACGTGGACACTCTGTAAGAGTAATGTATATGCTAATTATTTGATGGTCTGACCGCATTCTGTCAGCAGTTTATAAACTTTTGATGCCAGCGAGAATAAGATAAGAAATTAGTCAATGCGACTATTGTAGCTTGACTGAGCCTCCTCCATGTATATCAGGAGATTTAAGCCTCCATATATCCACTAGTTCCAATATATTTGTGATTTCTTTAAGTGCCTGACGGTGATAGTTTGTAGTGTGATTTCCTTTCCGGTCCATAGAGGTATTTAAAACCGTATTAAAATCTCCCACCATAATAATAGAGTCTAGTGTTGCTTCTAGAGTTGATCAATAATTATATATATTTTCTAAGATCATCAGTATTTGGACCGTATGGATTAATGAGCCAAATCAATTATAATAATAATAATAATAATAATAATAATCAATAATAATAATCAATAACATATATTTTCATGGAGAATAAGAGCACCTCCTCCCAGCCGCCCACTGCACTGCGGCTAGGAAACACTGTCACCAGCAATAGATCTACCATAATGCTTCAATAAGCATTTTTCTTCGGTTGGCAATGCTTTCCACCTGGCTACCCCTACCCCGGTTAAATTTCCGAAATGATCACGGGTGCACCTCAGCCACGATCAAGGTCCTAAACGATATCAGCAAAGGCTTTCGACTCTGTCAATCACTGCAATCTTATCAGCAGACTCGACAGCCTTGGTTTCTCAAATGACTGCCTCTCCTGGTTCAACAACAACTTCTCAGATAGAGTTCAGTGTGTCAAATCGGAGGGCCCTGTGGTCCGGACCTCTGGCAGTCTCTATGGGGGTGCCACAGGGTTCAATTCTCGGGCCGACTCTTCTCTGTATACATCAATGATGTCGCTCTTGCTGCTGGTGATTCTCTGATCCACCTCTACGCAGACGACACCATTCTGTATACTTCTGGCCTTTCTTCGGACACTGTGTTAACTAACCTCCAGACGAGCTTCAATGCCATACAACTCTCCTTCCGTGGCCTCCAACTGCTCTTAAATGCAAGCAAAACTAAATGCATGCTCTTCAACCGATCACTGCCCCTGCCCGCCCACCCGAATATGTGGACAACTACAAATACCTAGGTGTCTGGTTAGACTGTAAACTCTCCTCACAGACTCACATTAAGCATCTCAAATCCAAAATGAAATCTAGAATCGGCTTCCTATTTCGCAACAAAGCATCCTTCACTCATGCTGCTAAACATACCCTCGTAAAACTGACTATCCTATTGATCCTTGACTTCAGCAATGTCATTACAAAATAGCCTCCAACATTCTACTCAGCAAATTGGATGTAGTCTATCACAGTGCCATCCGTTTTGTCACCAAAGCCCCGTATACTACCCACCACTGCGACCTGTTTGCCGACCCTCGCTTCATATTCGTCGCCAAACCCACTGGCTCCAGGTCATCTATAAGTCTTTGCTAGGTAAAGCCCTGTCTTATTTCAGCTCACTGGTTAGCATAGCAGCACCCACCTGTAGCACGTGCTCCAGCAGGTATGTTTCACTGGTCACCCCCAAAGCCAATTCCTCAGTTGGGAACCTTTCCTTCCAGTTCTCTGCTGCCAATCACTAGAACAAATTGCAAAACTCACTGAAGCTGGAGACTCCCATCTCCCTCACTAACTTTAAGCACCAGCTGTCAGAGCAGCTTATCGATCATTGCACCTGTAAATAGCCCATCTGTAAATTGCCTGTCCAACCTACTACCTACCTCATCCCCATATTGTTATTTATTTTTTTTGCTCCTTTGCACCGCAGTATCTCTACTTGCACATTCATCTTCTGCACATCTATCACTCCAGTGTTTAATTGCTAAATTGTAATTATTTCGCCATTATGGCCTATTTATTGCCTTACCTCCCCATTCTTACTACATTTGCACCACACACTGTATTTATTTTTCTACTGTGTTATTGACTGTACGTTTGTTTATCCCATGTGTAACTGTGTTGTTTTGTGTCACACAGCTTTTCTCTATCTTGGCCAGGTTCTCATCTGGCCTACCTGGTTAAATAAAGGTGAAATAACTCAAATAAAACATATTTTAAAGAATCTACCTTCTGTTTGGACAGTTTGCACATTCGGATCAAAATGGTTGTTAATTAATATCATCATACCCTTTTGAATTTCTTTGCCTGGAAATACATTTCCCCCCCCCCAGTTCCACACGACTTAATATAAAATTGTTGAGTGAATTTCCTATAGACAATGGATATTATATTCCTTCTCTTTCAGCCAGGTAATTACTGATCTTCTTCTTCTTCTTTTTCTTATTATCTGCTAAGCCATTACCATTATAACTGGCTATACTTATTTCACCAATTACCATAAATTAAATAAGGGTTTAAATTATTTTTATCATAACATATGTTTGTAAACTTACCATTTAAAATGTATCATACTGATTGAGTGTCCATACAGCCATACCATGATATTTGCACTGCTACTGAAGTAAACCTCCTATTGCTCGCCACTACACTCTAAAACGCCCCCTCCATCCCATGTTGGATTGTCTTCCCAGTGACTGGCAGACCTGTCCACCTGTATCCCAGGGCCTCTGAGAGATTGGATCCTTTAAAAAGTTACAAAAAAGTGCCCACAGTGCCACCTACAGAACAGAAGCAGATTAATAACAGCCAACAGCATTTCCAACGCCATCACCTGTATTTATAAACATTCTTGTATATATTAATTTATTTGAATTAATTTATTCAATTAACTAATAATATGCATAATAATGTAGGCCCTTCCTACGCAAGATTGTTACTTATAACCAGGACTGACATTTCAAAAATTAAATTTTTTGGCAAGCGATTATTATTTTGGAAAACAATTATTGTGATTCATCCTGTTTTATCCCTAACATCACCATAGCAACAGATACACACACCCCTCCCCACGAGCTCAGATGTTCAACAGCCGAGCCCAACTCAAGAGAAGACTTAACGTGTGAACGCATATCCAGCTGTAGCTGTTTGAGAAGGTATGTGAAAATTGAGCAAGAACGGGGAGATTTAATTAACCAATGTCAAGTCCTAGCTGATGGAGCTCAGATACACCCACCTTACCCTGAAAAACACACACACACACACACACACACACACACACACACACACACACACACACGTTGATGGAGCTCAGATACACCCACCTTACCCTGAACCATCCTCTCACAGCTAACAGATCTCTCTCTGTGTATGTCTCTCTCTCTCTCTGACTCATCTTCTCACAGCTGAATGATCTCTCTCTTTGTATGTCTCTCTCTCTCTCTGACTCATCTTCTCACAGCTGAATGATCTCTCTCTGTGTATGTCTCTCTCTCTCTCTGACTCATCTTCTCACAGTTGAATGATCTCTGTCTGTGTATGTCTCTCTCTGTGTATGTCTCTCTCTGTGTATGTCTCTCTCTCTCTCTGACTCATCTTCTCACAGCTGAATGATCTCTCTCTGTGTATGTCTCTCTCTGTGTATGTCTCTCTCTGTGTATGTCTCTCTCTCTCTCTGACTCATCTTCTCACAGCTGAATGATCTCTCTCTGTGTATGTCTCTCTCTCTCTCTCTCTCTGACTCATCTTCTCACAGCTGAATGATCTCTCTCTGTGTATGTCTCTCTCTCTGACTCATCCTCTCACAGCAGATTACTATTGCAAGAGGTGAGTTTGTAGCCACAGGTTGGGTCTCAATGAAAATGTAGGACATTATGTTATTCCCCATCAAAAAAGGCCAAGTATAGAACAACATGTTTTCACCTGAAGTAAGGTCTGAGACATTCTATTGTAAGCACTGTTTACCAGGCCAGCCAGTCCAGACCACACCAGGCTGAATCACAGGCTGTATCACATCAGGCCGTGATCGGGAGTCCCATAGGGCAGCGCAGAATTGGCCCAGCATCGTCTGGGTTTGGCCGTCATTGTAAATAAGAATTTGTTCTTAACTGACGTGCCCAAATAAATAGCAGCCAGTCCAGACAACACCAGTAATGTTTACCAAACCCAGTCCAGACAACACCAGTAATGTTTACCAAACCCAGTCCAGACAACACCAGTAATGTTTACCAAACCCAGTCCAGACAACACCAGTAATGTTTACCAAACCCAGTCCAGACAACACCAGTAGTTTACCAAACCCAGTCCAGACAACACCAGTAGTTTACCAAACCCAGTCCAGACAACACCAGTAATGTTTACCAAACCCAGTCCAGACAACACCAGTAATGTTTACCAAACCCAGTCCAGACAACACCAGTAGTTTACCAAACCCAGTCCAGACAACACCAGTAGTTTACCAAACCCAGTCCAGACAACACCAGTAATGTTTACCAAACCCAGTCCAGACAACACCAGTAATGTTTACCAAACCCAGTCCAGACAACACCAGTAATGTTTACCAAACCCAGTCCAGACAACACCAGTAATGTTTACCAAACTCAGTCCAGACAACACCAGTAATGTTTACCAAACCCAGTCCAGACCACACCAGTAATGTTTACCAAACCCAGTCCAGACAACACCAGTAGTTTACCAAACCCAGTCCAGACAACACCAGTAATGTTTACCAAACCCAGTCCAGACCACACCAGTAATGTTTACCAAACCCAGTCCAGACAACACCAGTAATGTTTACCAAACCCAGTCCAGACCACACCAGTAATGTTTACCAAACCCAGTCCAGACAACACCAGTAGTTTACCAAACCCAGTCCAGACAACACCAGTAATGTTTACCAAACCCAGTCCAGACAACACCAGTAATGTTTACCAAACCCAGTCCAGACAACACCAGTAATGTTTACCAAACCCAGTCCAGACAACACCAGTAGTTTACCAAACCCAGTCCAGACCACACCAGTAATGTTTACCAAACCCAGTCCAGACAACACCAGTAGTTTACCAAACCCAGTCCAGACAACACCAGTAATGTTTACCAAACCCAGTCCAGACAACACCAGTAATGTTTACCAAACCCAGTCCAGACAACACCAGTAATGTTTACCAAACCCAGTCCAGACAACACCAGTAATGTTTACCAAACCCAGTCCAGACAACACCAGTAATGTTTACCAAACCCAGTCCAGACAACACCAGTAGTTTACCAAACCCAGTCCAGACAACACCAGTAATGTTTACCAAACCCAGTCCAGACAACACCAGTAGTTTACCAAACCCAGTCCAGACAACACCAGTAATGTTTACCAAACCCAGTCCAGACAACACCAGTAGTTTACCAAACCCAGTCCAGACAACACCAGTAATGTTTACCAAACCCAGTCCAGACAACACCAGTAATGTTTACCAAACCCAGTCCAGACAACACCAGTAGTTTACCAAACCCAGTCCAGACAACACCAGTAGTTTACCAAACCCAGTCCAGACAACACCAGTAATGTTTACCAAACCCAGTCCAGACAACACCAGTAATGTTTACCAAACCCAGTCCAGACAACACCAGTAATGTTTACCAAACCCAGTCCAGACAACACCAGTAATGTTTACCAAACCCAGTCCAGACAACACCAGTAGTTTACCAAACCCAGTCCAGACAACACCAGTAATGTTTACCAAACCCAGTCCAGACAACACCAGTAATGTTTACCAAACCCAGTCCAGACAACACCAGTAATGTTTACCAAACCCAGTCCAGACAACACCAGTAATGTTTACCAAACCCAGTCCAGACAACACAAGTAATGTTTACCAAACCCAGTCCAGACAACACCAGTAGTTTACCAAACCCAGTCCAGACAACACCAGTAATGTTTACCAAACCCAGTCCAGACAACACCAGTAATGTTTACCAAACCCAGTCCAGACAACACCAGTAATGTTTACCAAACCCAGTCCAGACAACACCAGTAGTTTACCAAACCCAGTCCAGACAACACCAGTAATGTTTACCAAACCCAGTCCAGACAACACCAGTAATGTTTACCAAACCCAGTCCAGACAACACCAGTAGTTTACCAAACCCAGTCCAGACAACACCAGTAGTTTACCAAACTCAATCCAGACAACACCAGTAATGTTTACCAAACCCAGTCCAGACAACACCAGTAATGTTTACCAAACTCAGTCCAGACAACACCAGTAGTTTACCAAACCCAGTCCAGACAACACCAGTAGTTTACCAAACCCAGTCCAGACAACACCAGTAATGTTTACCAAACCCAGTCCAGACAACACCAGTAATGTTTACCAAACCCAGTCCAGACAACACCAGTAGTTTACCAAACCCAGTCCAGACAACACCAGTAATGTTTACCAAACCCAGTCCAGACAACACCAGTAATGTTTACCAAACCCAGTCCAGACAACACCAGTAGTTTACCAAACCCAGTCCAGACAACACCAGTAATGTTTACCAAACCCAGTCCAGACAACACCAGTAGTTTACCAAACCCAGTCCAGACAACACCAGTAATGTTTACCAAACCCAGTCCAGACAACACCAGTAATGTTTACCAAACCCAGTCCAGACAACACCAGTAATGTTTACCAAACCCAGTCCAGACAACACCAGTAGTTTACCAAACCCAGTCCAGACAACACCAGTAGTTTACCAAACCCAGTCCAGACAACACCAGTAATGTTTACCAAACCCAGTCCAGACAACACCAGTAGTTTACCAAACCCAGTCCAGACAACACCAGTAATGTTTACCAAACCCAGTCCAGACAACACCAGTAATGTTTACCAAACCCAGTCCAGACAACACCAGTAGTTTACCAAACCCAGTCCAGACAACACCAGTAGTTTACCAAACCCAGTCCAGACAACACCAGTAATGTTTACCAAACCCAGTCCAGACAACACCAGTAGTTTACCAAACCCAGTCCAGACAACACCAGTAATGTTTACCAAACCCAGTCCAGACAACACCAGTAGTTTACCAAACCCAGTCCAGACAACACCAGTAGTTTACCAAACCCAGTCCAGACAACACCAGTCCAGACAACAATGTTTACCAAACCCAGTCCAGACAACACCAGTAGTTTACCAAACCCAGTCCAGACAACACCAGTAATGTTTACCAAACCCAGTCCAGACAACACCAGTAATGTTTACCAAACCCAGTCCAGACAACACCAGTAGTTTACCAAACCCAGTCCAGACAACACCAGTAGTTTACCAAACCCAGTCCAGACAACACCAGTAGTTTACCAAACCCAGTCCAGACAACACCAGTAGTTTACCAAACCCAGTCCAGACAACACCAGTAGTTTACCAAACCCAGTCCAGACAACACCAGTAGTTTACCAAACCCAGTCCAGACAACACCAGTAGTTTACCAAACCCAGTCCAGACAACACCAGTAATGTTTACCAAACCCAGTCCAGACAACACCAGTAGTTTACCAAACCCAGTCCAGACAACACCAGTAGTTTACCAAACCCAGTCCAGACAACACCAGTAGTTTACCAAACCCAGTCCAGACAACACCAGTAATGTTTACCAAACCCAGTCCAGACAACACCAGTAATGTTTACCAAACCCAGTCCAGACAACACCAGTAGTTTACCAAACCCAGTCCAGACAACACCAGTAGTTTACCAAACCCAGTCCAGACAACACCAGTAATGTTTACCAAACCCAGTCCAGACAACACCAGTAGTTTACCAAACCCAGTCCAGACAACACCAGTAGTTTACCAAACCCACCAAACCCAGTTTTACCAAACCCAGTCCAGACAACACCAGTAGTTTACCAAACCCAGTCCAGACAACACCAGTAGTTTACCAAACCCAGTCCAGACAACACCAGTAATGTTTACCAAACCCAGTCCAGACAACACCAGTAATGTTTACCAAACCCAGTCCAGACAACACCAGTAATGTTTACCAAACCCAGTCCAGACAACACCAGTAATGTTTACCAAACCCAGTCCAGACAACACCAGTAATGTTTACCAAACCCAGTCCAGACAACACCAGTAATGTTTACCAAACCCAGTCCAGACAACACCAGTAATGTTTACCAAACCCAGTCCAGACAACACCAGTAATGTTTACCAAACCCAGTCCAGACAACACCAGTAGTTTACCAAACCCAGTCCAGACAACACCAGTAATGTTTACCAAACCCAGTCCAGACAACACCAGTAGTTTACCAAACCCAGTCCAGACAACACCAGTAATGTTTACCAAACCCAGTCCAGACAACACCAGTAGTTTACCAAACCCAGTCCAGACAACATCAGTAATGTTTACCAAACCCAGTCCAGACAACACCAGTAATGTTTACCAAACCCAGTCCAGACAACACCAGTAGTTTACCAAACCCAGTCCAGACAACACCAGTAGTTTACCAAACTCAGTCCAGACAACACCAGTAATGTTTACCAAACCCAGTCCAGACAACACCAGTAATGTTTACCAAACCCAGTCCAGACAACACCAGTAATGTTTACCAAACCCAGTCCAGACAACACCAGTAGTTTACCAAACCCAGTCCAGACAACACCAGTAGTTTACCAAACCCAGTCCAGACAACACCAGTAGTTTACCAAACCCAGTCCAGACAACACCAGTAATGTTTACCAAACCCAGTCCAGACAACACCAGTAATGTTTACCAAACCCAGTCCAGACAACACCAGTAATGTTTACCAAACCCAGTCCAGACAACACAAGTAATGTTTACCAAACCCAGTCCAGACAACACCAGTAGTTTAACAAACCCAGTCCAGACAACACCAGTAATGTTTACCAAACCCAGTCCAGACAACACCAGTAATGTTTACCAAACCCAGTCCAGACAACACCAGTAGTTTACCAAACCCAGTCCAGACAACACCAGTAATGTTTACCAAACCCAGTCCAGACAACACCAGTAATGTTTACCAAACCCAGTCCAGACAACACCAGTAATGTTTACCAAACCCAGTCCAGACAACACCAGTAATGTTTACCAAACCCAGTCCAGACAACACCAGTAATGTTTACCAAACCCAGTCCAGACAACACCAGTAGTTTACCAAACCCAGTCCAGACAACACCAGTAGTTTACCAAACTCAGTCCAGACAACACCAGTAATGTTTACCAAACCCAGTCCAGACAACACCAGAAATGTTTACCAAACCCAGTCCAGACAACACCAGTAGTTTACCAAACCCAGTCCAGACAACACCAGTAGTTTACCAAACCCAGTCCAGACAACACCAGTAATGTTTACCAAACCCAGTCCAGACAACACCAGTAATGTTTACCAAACCCAGTCCAGACAACACCAGTAGTTTACCAAACCCAGTCCAGACAACACCAGTAATGTTTACCAAACCCAGTCCAGACAACACCAGTAATGTTTACCAAACCCAGTCCAGACAACACCAGTAGTTTACCAAACCCAGTCCAGACAACACCAGTAATGTTTACCAAACCCAGTCCAGACAACACCAGTAGTTTACCAAACCCAGTCCAGACAACACCAGTAATGTTTACCAAACCCAGTCCAGACAACACCAGTAATGTTTACCAAACCCAGTCCAGACAACACCAGTAATGTTTACCAAACCCAGTCCAGACAACACCAGTAGTTTACCAAACCCAGTCCAGACAACACCAGTAGTTTACCAAACCCAGTCCAGACAACACCAGTAATGTTTACCAAACCCAGTCCAGACAACACCAGTAGTTTACCAAACCCAGTCCAGACAACACCAGTAATGTTTACCAAACCCAGTCCAGACAACACCAGTAATGTTTACCAAACCCAGTCCAGACAACACCAGTAGTTTACCAAACCCAGTCCAGACAACACCAGTAGTTTACCAAACCCAGTCCAGACAACACCAGTAGTTTACCAAACCCAGTCCAGACAACACCAGTAGTTAACCAAACCCAGTCCAGACAACACCAGTAGTTTACCAAACCCAGTCCAGACAACACAAGTAGTTTACCAAACCCAGTCCAGACAACACCAGTAGTTTACCAAACCCGGTCCAGACAACACCAGTAGTTTACCAAACCCAGTCCAGACAACACCAGTAGTTTACCAAACCCAGTCCAGACAACACCAGTAGTTTACCAAACCCAGTCCAGACAACACCAGTAATGTTTACCAAACCCAGTCCAGACAACACCAGTAGTTTACCAAACCCAGTCCAGACAACACCAGTAATGTTTACCAAACCCAGTCCAGACAACACCAGTAGTTTACCAAACCCAGTCCAGACAACACCAGTAGTTTACCAAACCCAGTCCAGACAACACCAGTAATGTTTACCAAACCCAGTCCAGACAACACCAGTAGTTTACCAAACCCAGTCCAGACAACACCAGTAATGTTTACCAAACCCAGTCCAGACAACACCAGTAATGTTTACCAAACCCAGTCCAGACAACACAAGTAATGTTTACCAAACCCAGTCCAGACAACACCAGTAGTTTACCAAACCCAGTCCAGACAACACCAGTAATGTTTACCAAACCCAGTCCAGACAACACCAGTAATGTTTACCAAACCCAGTCCAGACAACACCAGTAGTTTACCAAACCCAGTCCAGACAACACCAGTAGTTTACCAAACCCAGTCCAGACAACACCAGTAATGTTTACCAAACCCAGTCCAGACAACACCAGTAATGTTTACCAAACCCAGTCCAGACAACACCAGTAGTTTACCAAACCCAGTCCAGACCACACCAGTAGTTTACCAAACCCAGTTTTACCAAACCCAGTCCAGACAACACCAGTAGTTTACCAAACCCAGTCCAGACAACACCAGTAGTTTACCAAACCCAGTCCAGACAACACCAGTAATGTTTACCAAACCCAGTCCAGACAACACCAGTAATGTTTACCAAACCCAGTCCAGACAACACCAGTAGTTTACCAAACCCAGTCCAGACAACACCAGTAGTTTACCAAACCCAGTCCAGACAACACCAGTAATGTTTACCAAACCCAGTCCAGACAACACCAGTAATGTTTACCAAACCCAGTCCAGACAACACCAGTAATGTTTACCAAACCCAGTCCAGACAACACCAGTAATGTTTACCAAACCCAGTCCAGACAACACCAGTAATGTTTACCAAACCCAGTCCAGACAACACCAGTAGTTTACCAAACCCAGTCCAGACAACACCAGTAGTTTACCAAACCCAGTCCAGACAACACCAGTAGTTTACCAAACCCAGTCCAGACAACACCAGTAGTTTACCAAACCCAGTCCAGACAACACCAGTAATGTTTACCAAACCCAGTCCAGACAACACCAGTAATGTTTACCAAACCCAGTCCAGACAACACCAGTAGTTTACCAAACCCAGTCCAGACAACACCAGTAGTTTACCAAACCCAGTCCAGACAACACCAGTAGTTTACCAAACCCAGTCCAGACAACACCAGTAATGTTTACCAAACCCAGTCCAGACAACACCAGTAATGTTTACCAAACCCAGTCCAGACAACACCAGTAGTTTACCAAACCCAGTCCAGACAACACCAGTAGTTTACCAAACCCAGTCCAGACAACACCAGTAGTTTACCAAACCCAGTCCAGACAACACCAGTAGTTTACCAAACCCAGTCCAGACAACACCAGTAGTTTACCAAACCCGGTCCAGACAACACCAGTAGTTTACCAAACCCAGTCCAGACAACACCAGTAGTTTACCAAACCCAGTCCAGACAACACCAGTAGTTTACCAAACCCAGTCCAGACAACACCAGTAGTTTACCAAACCCAGTCCAGACAACACCAGTAGTTTACCAAACCCAGTCCAGACAACACCAGTAGTTTACCAAACCCAGTCCAGTTGAGTGATTTAAAGCAGTAAAAGTTGTTTACGAAGGAATTTGATTGACAGTGTGCTCAAAAGCCGAAATAGGAGGAAAAACTGGCATAACGACAATTGTATTTTGTTTTGTTATTCGTGATGCAAAGTACAGAATGACAATCCAATGAAGTAGTGCATTACATGCAAATAACAGTTGTGTAACTCCACACACCTTCTGAGTGTCTGATCGGGTCTTCAAAGAATGAGTGACTGGAATCAGCCAAGCAAGCCAGTCACAGACAGAAAGGCAGGCAGTCCGGCCGACAGACAGACCTTGCAAACAAACAGACAGACAAGCAGGCAGACAGACAGACAAGCAGGCAGCCAGGCCTGGAAGCAGCTGTAGAAAGACTATGAATGAGGGGAAATTAAAATAAATTGATGTGACAGCAGTGAAACGACTATGCAGTGAGATCTGAGGTTGAAATGCAACTAGTCAAGAGACTGCATCCCACACTATTCCCTTTACAGTGCACTGGTTTTGACTAGGACGCATAGGGCTCTGGCCCAAAGTAGTGCACTATAGGCAATAGTTAATAGTGTTCCATTTGGGATGCAGTCAGAGGGGAGATGAATATGGAGCAGGAGATGTCCAGAAGGCAACTAGAAAGCTGATGAAATGTGTTTCCCTCGAAGGCAGAAGAAGGTTTCTGATGTTAGAGGTTACTGCCTGGGAGATAAAAACATATCACATACAACAAATAATATTTTACTAATACTCGCCTGAAGGACTCTGGTCAAAAGTAGTGCACTAGTCTCGGATACCTTGAAAATTGGGTCAGAATTACAGAAAGAGCCCAGGGCCCAGGAATTCGAAGTCAAAGTTGAAGCTGGATTTGAGGTGAGTAACTGCCGATCTGATGTTCAAAAGTTCTTGTGGGATGTAAGAAATGATAGTGGGAATAGAAATAGAAATAATAAAGGCCAAGATAATCACAAAATAGCAAAGTTGGGTTACAGCATCCATACTGTATGGCACCATTACTTGTGGTGAGTTAAGTTAAGTTGCTTTTCATTGACTACAGCTCAGTGTTCAACACCATAGTGCCCCTCCAAGCTCATCACTAAGGTAAGGACTCTGGGTCTGAACACCTCCCTCTGCAACTAGATCCTGGACTTCCTGACGGGCCGCCCCCAGGGTGTGAGGGTAGGCAACATCTCCTCCACCACGCTGATCCTTAACACAGGGGCCCCTTCAGGGGTGTGTGCTCAGGCCCCTCCTGTACTCCCTGTCTCACCCACGACTGTGTGGCCACACACAACTCCAACACCATCATCAAGTTGGCTGACGACATGAAGGGGGTAGGCCTGGTCACCAACAACGGTGAGCCAGCCTATAGGGAGGAGGTCAGAGACCTGGAGGTGTGTTGCCGGGACAACAACCTCTCCCTCAACGTCAGTAAGACCAACACGCCCCCATCCACATCGACGGGGCGGCAGTGGAGCGGGTCGAGAGCTTCAAGTTCCTCTTTGTCCACATCACTTTCGTACAATTGTGAAGAAGGTGCTGTGGAAATTACTACTAGCAACAGGGACACTTGAAATCAATCTTAAATGAATCATTGTTTATTGTCAGCGTGATGGAGAGTTTCCAACCAAGTCAACGCACCATCGTGAACGTCAGTCAGGAGCTCTGTTGGGGCAGTCCCAGCAGTTGTCTTTTATTCGGCTATACACAGACAAGTTATAGTTGCATGATTTAGCATAATAAATTAATCGTTTTGTTTCATTCATGTGACAGACCAATACTGGTTCATAACATGTGACAGACCCATACCTCACAAGGCTCCTTCTCTCTAAACTGAGACCTTGAAACTGAGATATCTTTCGTTCTCAAAACAAGGTTCTTGGCGTACTGCCAAATTGCAGATACCGATAGTGAGGATTTGTTCAGTCGGTCACTTGTATGAACACAGCAATTGGTTTATAGAAAAGCACAAACATAGAACATAGAAATTGGTTTATAGAAAAGCACAAACATAGAACATAGAAATTGGTTTATAGAAAAGCACAAGATAAAATGTCCATCACAAAGGCAACAGCCCTCAGGAGGTTGCCAAGGTTTCCTCAAAAGGTTCTGTACCATTGACTACATCTTGACTGGCTGCGTCACAGTTGGTATGGCTACAGCACCGCCCTCTATCGCATGGTGCTACAGAGGGTGACGCAGACAGCCCAGTACATTACTGGGGCCCAGCCATCCAGGAACCTCTATATCAGGTGGTGTGAAAGGGAGACACCAACAGGCTCTTGAACAGCTTCTATCCCCAAGCCACGAGACGGCTGAATACTGTAACAGAATGGTGACACGGACTAACTCCATTTGCTCACACACACACACACACACACACACACACACACACGCAATTATCATATCCTGATGGCTAGTCAAAGATCTGCATCTTGAAGACATGTTGTTCTTGGATATTACGTGTGGGTAATATTATTATACGTTGCAAAACCACAGCCATCCTACAAAAATATTGGTTTAATTCCTGACCATATGGTAGAAAGGAATTGTTTACTTTGAACTTTCTTTGAAGTGGTTTGAATAATGATTGAAACCTGGCCCATGGGATTAGTCAGTAATGATTGAAACCTGGCCTATGGGATTAGTCAGTAATGATTGAAACCTGGCCCATGGGATTAGTCAGTAATGATTGAAACCTGGCCCATGGGATTAGTCAGTAATGATTGAAACCTGGCCCATGGGATTAGTCAGTAATGATTGAAACCTGGCCCATGGGATTAGTCAGTAATGATTGAAACCTGGCCTATGGGATTAGTCAGTAATGATTGAAACCTGGCCTATGGGATTAGTCAGTAATGATTGAAACCTGGCCTATGGGATTAGTCAGTAATGATTGAAACCTGGCCTATGGGATTAGTCAGTAATGATTGAAACCTGGCCCATGGGATTAGTCAGTAATGATTGAAACCTGGCCTATGGGATTAGTTAGTAATGATTGAAACCTGGCCTATGGGATTAGTTAATAATGATTGAAACCTGGCCCATGGGATTAGTTAGTAATGATTGGGTCATTATTGAATCCATGTCAATGGGTTTAGTTACCAAACTACAGGATTAACAGCTATTGTAACAATAGGGGGGCCACTCGGAGGGCTCCCGAGTGGGGCCGCGGTCTAAGGCACTGCATCTCAGTGCTGTAGGCGTCACTACAAACCCTGGTTCGATTCCAGGCTGTACCACAACCCGCCGTCATTGGAAATAACAATGTGTTCTTATTTACAATGTTCTAAAAGCCTTCCATCATGTTGCTCTCTCTAGCAAAACAGGAAATGGGATTTGAGTCTTTGGCCGGTAGCTAGCTGGTAGACATCAAAGGTGGTGTTGGAGATACATGTTCATATGAATCCAAAAACAGAGAGCTTGTAGAGAACAACATCTAACAATGAAACTATTATATCAACCACAGATCCAGTCCTATTCATTGTGGATGTGTCCAATCCACAGTGAGATCCTATCCACTGCCACGTAGAGCTTATATCCACCCACACACAGAGCTTCTATCCACCCACACGCAGAGCTCCTATCCACCCACACAGAGAGCTCCTATCCACCCACACATAGAGCTCCTATCCACCCACACGTAGAGCTACTATCTACCCACACGTAGAGCTCCTATCCACCCACACATAGAGCTCTATCCACCCACACGTAGAGATCCTATACACCCACACGTAGAGCTCTATCCACCCACAAGTAGAGATCCTATCCACCCACACGTAGCGCTCCTACCCACCCACACGTAGAGCTCTATCCACCCACACATAGAGCTCCTATCCACCCACACGTAGAGCTCTATCCACCCACACATAGAGCTCCTATCCACCCACACGTAGAGCTCCAATCCCACCCACACGTAGAACTCCTATCCACCCACACGTAGAGTTCCTATCCACCCACACGTAGAGCTCCTATCCACGCACACGTAGAGCTCTTATCCACCCACACATAGAGCTCCTATCCACCCACACGTAGAGCTCCTATCCACCCACACGTAGAGCTCCTATCCACCCACACGTAGAGCTCTATCCACCCACGCGTAGAGCTCCTAACCACCCACACGTAGAGATCCTATCCACCCACAAGTAGAGCTCCTATCCACCCACACATAGAGCTCCTATCCACCTACTCAGAGAGCTCCTAACAACCCACACGTAGAGCTCTATCCACCCACACGTAGAGCTCCTATCCACCCACACATAGAGCTCCTATCCACCCACACGTAGAGCTCTATCCACCCACACATAGAGCTCCTATCCACCCACACGTAGAGCTCCTATCCACCCACACGTAGAGCTCCTATCCACCCACACGTAGAGCTCTATCCACCCACACGTAGAGCTCCTATCCACTCACACGTAGAGCTCCTAACCACCCACACGTAGAGATCCTATCCACCCACAAGTAGAGCTCCTATCCACCCACACATAGAGCTCCTATCCACCTACTCAGAGAGCTCTATCCACCCACACGTAGAGCTCTTATCCACCCACACATAGAGCTCCTAACAACCCACACGTAGAGCTCTATCCACCCACACGTAGAGCTCCTATCCACCCACACATAGAGCTCTATCCACCCACACGTAGAGCTCCTATCCACCCACACGTAGAGCTCCTATCCACCCACACTTAGAGCTCTATCCACCCACACGTAGAGCTCTATCCACCCACACGTAGAGCTCTATCCACCCACACGTAGAGCTACTATCCACCTACACATAGAGCAGCCTACAATTTCTCTGTGAGTCCCAATGGTACCATTTTCATTCCTGGGCCCTGTATCCTGGACCCTGTGTTTTATTCTCCAGTTCACATATGCCTCCATTTCATAACATAACCCTGTCAAGACTCTGAACTGTATCCCCTGCTGCTTGTTCCACTGTTCCACTTCCTCTAGAATGTTGGCAGGGAGGAGAACATCAGAACATCTTACCAGAACATGGTTCCCATGACACACCATGGATGGAGGGAAGGGTGAGTAACCACAAGGAGTTGAATCAGTTTTGAACGTCTTTGAGAAAAACAGGGATTTCAACTAATAAAAAGCGGAAGAGGGGGGGAGGGGAGTTTTGACAAGTTAGATGTGAATAATTTATCAGAGTGGTGTTTCCATGCCTTTGTTCTGCATCCAAGGGACGGGCGTTTTAAGCTTTAATAGCGCTGTGTGGCTGGACTTATTATGCCTGATCAAATAACTCTCAGTCCAGGGACTTTCAAAGAAGGATTCTATCTTTATTTTCTCTCAGTGATGTGAGTTATTGGGGCCACATGTGTACGTTCTCTCTCTCTCCTCCTCATCCTCCTCTCCCTCCCCCCTCTTCTCATCTTAACATTACAAATACATACACGTGTCACTGGTGGTTAAACCAGCTATGCCTTTTATTTAACTAAAGTTCCTCTTTTATTAATTTACTTTAAACATTTATTTTGCAAAAAAAAAAAAGAGAGCTCATCAGCTAACAGTCTACAAATGGATCCAGTCAGGATAGACTTAAGTTGTTCCTACTCCCTTCCTTGAATGGTCTGAGACTGGATATGTATTAGTAGAGAGAGAGAGAGAGAGAGAGAGAGAGGGAGAGGGAGAGAGAGGGAGAGAGAGAGGGAGAGAGAGAGAGAGAGAGAGAGAGATTGGGAGAGGAAGAGAGAGAGAGAGAGAGACTTATAACTATTTTAGATATCCTATCATCAGAACATGCTAACAGGGGCTCTAACAGGAAACAACATCATATCCTGTTGCTGTCTCTCAGTACTTTCCCCAAGACACCGTTTGAACCTTTTATTATAGAACCGTTGTTCTGGTTTGACCCTGTGTGTGACCTGTCTCTCTGTGTGACCTGTCTCTCTGTGTGACATGTCTCTGTGTGTGACCTGTCTCTATGTGTGTGTCACTTATCCCTGTGTGTGCTATCTCTGTGTGTGTGTGACTTATCTCTGTGTGTGCTATCTCTCTGTGTGACCTATCTCTCTGTGTGACCTATCTCTCTGTGTGACCTATCTCTATGTGTGACCTATCTCTCTGTGTGACCTGTCTCTCTGTGTGACCTGTCTCTCTGTGTGACCTGTCTCTCTGTGTGACCTGTCTCTCTGTGTGTGACCTATCTCTCTGTGTGACCTGTCTCTCTGTGTGTGACCTGTCTCTCTCTGTGTGTGACCTGTCTCTCTGTGTGACCTGTCTCTCTCTGTGTGTGTGACTTATCTCTGTGTCTGACCTATACCTGTGTGTGACCTATCCCTGCGTGTGAGTGTGTGACCTATCCCTGTGTGTGACCTATCTCTGTGTGTGACCTATCCCTGTGTGTGACCTATCCCTGTGTGTGACCTATCTCTGTGTGTGACCTATCCCTGTGTGTGACCTATCTCTGTGTGTGACCTATCAAATAAAATCACATTTATTTATATAGCCCTTTGTACATCAGCTGATATCTCAAAGTGCTGTACAGAAACCCAGCCTAAAACCCCAAACAGCAAGCAATGCAGGTGTAGAAGCACCTATCTCTTCATAGGTTCCATGGCTTTTATATCCAAGACCTTCTAATGTCACTCATTCATAATTAACACAGAGTCATGGTTTGATTTAATTGTGTTTAATGCATGGCATGCCAACCTACATGAATTACATCAATATTTTAGTACCAAGCCAATTCCCCTGGAGAGAGGAACTAACAGGAAGTAACAAAAAGCTGGAGAACATCCAGATAGACATCTTCTGACATTAACACACACACACACACAGACACACACACACACACACACAGACACACAGACACACACACACAGACACAGACACACACACACAGACACGCACTTATGCACGCACACACACACACACACACACACACACACACACACACACACACACACACACACACACACACACACACACACACACACACACACACACACACACACGCACGCACACACACAGGCACACACACACAGACACACACGCACACACACATGTATACACACACACACACACACACACACACACACACACACACACACACACACACACACACACACACACACACACGCACGCACGCACACACACACACAGGCACACACGCACACACACATGTATACACACACACACACAGACACACACACACATTTTGCCATAGGGTGGAGAGAAATGTTATCAGTGGTTAATGTGATAGCTGAGCCCCCCGGTTGGTAATTCCACCATGATTTACTTCAAGTTCAAAAAGTCAGAAAAAAATGTTAGCCTGCGTAGCCCGCTGGATACAAACTGGTTAAATCTAAATGTTAGCCTGCGTAGCCCGCTGGATACAAACTGGTTAAATCAACATGTTAGCCTGCGTAGCCCGCTGGACACAAACTGGTTAAATCTAAATGTTAGCCTGCGTAGCCCGCTGGGTACAAACTGGATAAATCAACATGTTAGCCTGCGTAGCCCGCTGGATACAAACTGGTTAAATCAACATGTTAGCCTGCGTAGCCCGCTGGATACAAACTGGTTAAATCTAAATGTTAGCCTGCGTAGCCCGCTGGATACAAACTGGTTAAATCTAAATGTTAGCCTGCGTAGCCCGCTGGGTACAAACTGGATAAATCAACATGTTAGCCTGCGTAGCCCGCTGGATACAAACTGGTTAAATCAACATGTTAGCCTGCGTAGCTCGCTGGGTACAAACTGGTTAAATCAACATGTTAGCCTGCGTAGCCCGCTGGGTACAAACTGGTTAAATCAACATGTTAGCCTGTGTAGCCCGCTGGATACAAACTGGTTAAATCAACATGTTAGCCTGCGTAGCCCGCTGGATACAAACTGGTTAAATCAACATGTTAGCCTGCGTAGCCCGCTGGGTACAAACTGGATAAATCAACATGTTAGCCTGAGTAGCCCGCTGGGTACAAACTGGTTAAATCAACATGTTAGCCTGCGTAGCCCGCTGGATACAAACTGGTTAAATCAACATGTTAGCCTGAGTAGCCCGCTGGGTACAAACTGGTTAAATCAACATGTTAGCCTGCGTAGCCCGTTGGGTACAAACTGGTTAAATCAACATGTTAGCCTGAGTAGCCCGCTGGGTACAAACTGGATAAATCAACATGTTAGCCTGCGTAGCCCGCTGGGTACAAACTGGTTAAATCAACATGTTAGCCTGCGTAGCCCGCTGGGTACAAACGGGTTAAATCAAAATGTTAGCCTGCGTAGCCCGCCCGGTACTGGTTAAATCAACGCTGTTCCAACGTAATTTTATCAATGTATTGTGACGTGGAATCTACATGTAAAATACATCTTGATTTGACAATCGGTTGTTCTGAGGGATTTCTACCACAGGGTTATGTTGTCATGGTTACCCATTTTCAACAAAGACAAACCTTTTTGCGTAAGGTTGGATTTGATTTAGTCCTAGTCTTTAACTTTGACGTTTGGTTGAGATAGAGACGTGAATCCAACAAATTAATTATTAATTTAATTATGGCTTTAATTAATAACTGGAATTAAAGCCAGACTAAGTCAGTGGCAAAGATGGAACTCTGCAAGCAGAAGATACATCTCATTCAAATATGGTTGCGTTGACAACCAAGCACAATTTCACATCACTTTTGAGTGTTAACAAATGATATGTTGGATTCACGTCTTCAACCCATTAAAAAAACCTTTTTTTTAAATGTGATTAAGCCGGTGGCTGAAATGGAACTCCCCAAGCAGTAGATATACAGCACATCTCCTTTAAATGTTGATATTTGGTTGCACTGTCAACCAAATGCAATTCAATATTACTTTTACCTAAAGGTAAGAAAATATATTTTAGAAATCTTAAAATTAATAAAACATCCATGGCCATATTTTGAGGCTACTGTAACTATACGTTTCGTCTTATGTAATCATATAAAGCGTGCATGTTCAATTGCTGTAATAATTTGCACATAATCTTGAACGGTGGAAGCTCAACTTCCAATCCAGAGCGGTATCCTACAAAGCAAGCTAGATCTTCTCAGGGTTTTCTAAAGGTAACCAGCTTCACTTAGCTTCACATTCCAGCTCAGGCTTCATTTAAATAAATAAAAAGATGTCTGCAAGCAGTTGTTACAGGAAAAAAAGCTTCAAGGCTTTTGTCCAAAACAAAATAAGAGTCCAGGACATTTACAACAACTTTCCGTTCTTCCAGGGAGAGGTGGATGTTCTGAAAGAGGCTTGCAGCAAGATGACAATGAACTTTAAATCCACAGAGATCAATATTATTAACAATTACGGGGAAAACAGATAATTATTAGATTATTATTATTATTATATTATTATCATATTATTATTAATTATTATATTATTATTATATTGTTATTATGTATTATTATATTATTATTATATTTATTGTTATATTATTATTATTATTATTATTATTATTTATTATTATATTATTATTATATTATTGTTATATTATTATTATATTATTATATTATTATTATATTATTATTATATGTATTGTTATATTATTATTATATTATTATATTATTATTATATTATTATATTATTATTATATTATTATTATATTTATTGTTATATTATTATTATATTATTATATTATTATTATATTATTATTATATTATTATTATTATTATTATTATTATATTATATATTATTGTTATATTATTATTATATTATTATTATATTATTATATTATTATTATATTATTATTATATTTATTGTTATATTATTATTATATTATTATATTATTGTTATATTATTATTATATTATTATATTATTATTATATTATTATTCTGATTTATTATTATATTATTATTCTGATTTATTATTATATTATTATTATAATTATCTATTATTATATTATTATTATTATTTATTATATTATTATTATTATTTATTATTATATTATTATTATTATTATTATATTATTATTATTTATTATTATTATATTATTATTTATTATTACATTATTATTATAATTATTTATTATTATTTATTATTATATTATTATTATTATATTATTATTATTATATTATTATTATATTATTATTATTATTATATTATTATTATATTATTATTATATTATTATTATTATTATTATATTATTATTATTATTTATTATATTATTACTATTATTATATTATTATTATTATTATTATATTATTATTATATTATTATTATATTATTATTATTATTATATTATTATTATATTATTATTATATTATTATTATTATTATATTATTATTATATTATTATTATTATTTATTATATTATTACTATTATTATATTATTATTATATTATTATTATTATTATATTATTACTATATTATTATTATATTATTATTATTATTATATTATTATTATATTATTATTATTATTTATTATATTATTATTATTATATTATTATTATTATTATATTATTATTATTTATTATATTATTATTATATTATTATTATTATTATTATTATATTATTATTATTATTATTATATTATTATTATATTATTATTATTATTATTATATTATTATTATATTATTATTATTTATTATTACATTATTATTATAATTATTTATTATTATATTATTACTATTATTATTTATTATTATATTATTACTATTATTATATTATTATTATATTATTATTATTATATTATTATTATTATTATATTATTATTTATTATTATTATTATTATATTATTATTATTATTATTATTATTATTATTATTATTATATTATTATTATTATTATTATTATTATTATATTATTATTATTATTTATTATATTATTATTATATTATTATTATTATTATTATTATTATTATTATTTATTATTATTATATTATTATTATATTATTATTATTATTATATTATTATTATATTATTATTATTATTATATTATTATTATTAGATTGTTGGTCACGTTCTGACCATAGTTCTTTTGTGTTTTCTTTGTTTTAGTGTTGGTCAGGACGTGAGCTGAGTGGGCATTCTATGTTTTGTGTCAGCCCCAAAAATGTATTGGGGTGGCACACAGGGAGTATGGCGAAGCCAGGTAGGAGACCTGCGCCAGCTTCCTGTGCTTACCGGAGAGCGAGAGGGAACGGGCAGGCACCGTGTTATGCTGTGGAGCGCACGGTGTCGCCAATGCGGGTGCATAGCCCGGTGCGGTACATACCAGCTCCTCGTATCGGCCGGGCTAGAGTGGGCATCGAGCCAGGTAAGGTTGGGCAGGCTCGGTGCTCAAGAGCTCCAGTGCACCTGCACGGTCCGGTCTATCCAGTGCCACCTACACGCACCAGGCTTCCTATGCGTGTCCAGAGCCCAGTACTCCCTGTTTCTCCTCCCCGCACTCGCCCTGAGGTGTGTGTCCTCGGCCCAGTACCACCAGTGCCGGCACCACGCACCAGGCCTACAGTGCGCCTGATCTGTCCAGAGCTGCTAGAGTCTGCCGCCTATCCAGAGCTGCTAAAGTCTCCCGCCTGTCCAGAGCTGCTAGAGTCTCCCGCCTGTCCAGAGCTGCTAGAGTCTCCCGCTTGTCCAGAGCTGCTAGAGTCTCCCGTCTATCCAGAGCTGCTTGAGTCTCCCGCCTGTCCAGAGCTGCTAGAGTCTCCCGTCTGTCCAGAGCTGCTAGAGTCTCCCGTCTGCATGGAGCCGCTAGTCTGCCAGGAGCCGCCAGAGCCGGCAGTCTGCCAGGAGCCGCCAGTCTGCCAGGAGCCGCCAGAGCCGCCAGTCAGTCAGGAACAGCCAGAGCCACCAGTCAGCCGCCAGAGCCGCCAGTTGGGGGAGGATGGAGTACAGCTGGGGCAGGATGGAGTACAGCTGGGGCAGGATGGAGTACAACTGGGGCAGGATGGATTACAGCTGGGGCAGGATGGAGTACAGCTGGGGCAGGATGGAGTACAGCTGGGGCAGGTTGACCCATAACAGTTATGGAGTACAGCTGGGGCATGATGGAGTACAGCTGGGGCAGGTTGGAGTACAACTGGGGCAGGATGGAGTACAGCTGGGAGGATGGAGTACAACTGGGGCAGGTTGGAGTACAGCTGGGGCAGGATGGAGTACAACTGGGGCAGTACAGTGGGGAGGATGGAGTACAGCTGGGGCTGGGGGAGGATGGAGTACAACTGGGGCTGGGGCAGGATGGAGTACAGCTGGGGGAGGATGGAGTACAACTGGGGCAGGTTGGAGTACAGCTGGGGCAGGATGGAGTACAACTGGGGCAGGATGGAGTACAGCTGGGGGAGGATGGAGTACAACTGGGGCAGGATGGAGTACAGCTGGGGGAGGATGGAGTACAACTGGGGCAGGTTGGAGTACAGCTGGGGGAGGATGGAGTAAAGCTGGGGGAGGATGGAGTACAGCTGGGGCAGGTTGGAGTACAGCTGGGGGAGGATGGAGTACAGCTGGGGCAGCTGGGGCAGGGGGCAGGAGGTTGGAGTACAACTGGGGCAGGGGGCAGGACAGGTTGGAGTACACTGGGGCAGGATGGAGACAGGTTGGAGTACAACTGGGGCTGGGGCAGGATGGAGTACAACTGGGGCAGGATGGAGTACAGCTGGGGCAGGCTTGGAGTACAACTGGGGCAGGATGGGGCTGGGGGAGGATGGAGTACAGCTGGGGCAGGATGGAGTACAGCTGGGCAGGATGGAGTACAACTGGGGCAGGATGGAGTACAGCTGGGGGAGGATGGAGTACAACTGGGGCAGGATGGAGTACAGCTGGGGCAGGATGGAGTACAGCTGGGGGAGGATGGAGTACAACTGGGGCAGGATGGAGTACAGCTGGGGGAGGATGGAGTACAGCTGGGGCAGGTTGGAGTACAGCTGGGGCAGGTTGGAGTACAGCTGGGGAGGTTGACCCATAACAGTGATGGAGTACAGCTGGGGCAGGTTGGAGTACAGCTGGGGCAGGTTGACCCATAACAGTGATGGAGTACAGCTGGGGCAGGATGGAGTACAGCTGGGGCAGGTTGGAGTACAGCTGGGGCAGGTTGGAGTACAGCTGGGGCAGGTTGGAGTACAGCTGGGGCAGGATGGAGTTTTAGTGTTCTGAGTTTATTAAAGATCATCATGAACACGTACCACACAGCGCATTGGTCCTCACCTTCTTCCACCGACGAGCGTTGCAGAATCACCCACCTCCAAAGGACCAAGCAGCGTGGTATCGGGCAGCAGCAGAAATCTCGGGACATGGGAGGAGATTCTAGACGCCAAGGGACGCTGGGCACAGGCTGGGGAATATCGCCGCCCCAAAGCACAGCTGGAGGCAGCGAAAGCTGAGCGGCAGTGGTATGAGGAGGCAGCACGGCAGCGCGGCTGGGACGAGAGGCAGCCACAAAAATGTATTGGGGGAGGCACATGGGGAGTGTGGCTAAGTCAGGTAGGAGACCTGAGCCAACTCCCCGTGCTTACCGTGGAGAGAGTTGGACCGGGCAGGCACCGTGTTATGCACGGTGTCCCCGGTGCGCAGGCATAGCCCGGTGCGTTACATCGCAGCGCCTCGTATCGGCCGGGCTAGAGTGGGCATCGAGCCAGGTGCCATGAAGCCGGCTCAGCGCATCTGGTCTCCAGGGAGTCTCCTCGGGCCGGGGTACATGACACCAGCCCTATGCATGGTGTCCCCGTTTTGCCAGTACAGCCCAGTGCGGTCTATTCCACCTCGCCGCACTGGCCTGGCTACGGAGAGCATTCAGCCAGGTAGGGTTGTGCAGGCTCAGTGCTCGAGACCTCCAGTGCGCCTCCACGGTCCGGTCTATCCGGTTCCTCCTCCACACACCAGGCCTCCGGTGGCAGCCCCCCGCACCAGGCTGTCTCTCCGTCTCCTCCCTACAGGTGCTCCCGCCTGTCCAGAGCTGCCAGAGTCTCCCGTCTGTCCTGAGCTGCCAGAGTCTCCCGTCTGTCCTAAGCTGCCAGAGTCTCCCGTCTGTCCTGAGCTGCCAGAGTCGCCCGTCTGTCCTGAGCTGCCAGAGTCTCCCGTCTGTCCTGAGCTGCCAGAGTCGCCCGTCTGTCCTGAGCTGCCAGAGTCGCCCGTCTGTCCTGAGCTGCCAGAGTCGCCCGTCTCTGCTCCTCGCCCGTCTGCTGAGCCAGAGTCGCCCGTCTGTCCTGAGCTGCCAGAGCCGCCCGTCAGTCAGGGGCTGCCAGAGCCGCCCGTCAGTCAGGAGCTGCCAGAGCCGCCCGTCAGTCAGGAGCTAACAGAGCCGTCCGCCAGTCAGGAGCTGCCAGAGCCGCCCGTCAGTCAGGAGCTGCCAGAGCCGCCGCCAGTCAGGAGCTGCAAGAGCCGCCTGTCAGTCAGGAGCTGCCAGAGCCGTCCGTTACTCCGGTGCTACCGGAATCGCCCGTCACTCCGGCGCTGCCGGAATCGCCCTTCACTCCGGAGCTGCCGGAGTCTCCCGCTTGTCCGGTGTTGCCGGAATCTCCCGGTCATTCAGGACCAGTTGCTAGGGTCCCCAGTCCGAGGTCGGCGGTGAGGGTCACCGCTCGAAAGGCGCCACAGAGTCGGGTTAAGAGGCGGATAAAGACTATGGTGGAGTGGGGTCCACATCAGAACTGCCACCACGGACAGACACCCACCCAGACCCTCCACTATAGGTTCAGATTTGCGGCCAGAGTCCGTACCTTTTGGGGGGGGGGGGGGGGGGGTACTGTCACGTTCTGACCTTAGTTATTTTGTTATGTCTTTGTTTTAGTATGGTCAGGGCGTGAGTTGGGTGGGTTGTCTATGTTCCTTTTTCTATGTGGGGTTTTTGTGTTTGGCCTGGTATGGTTCTCAATCAGAGGCAGGTGTCGTTAGTTGTCTCTGATTGAGAATCATACTTAGTTAGCCTTTTCCCACCTGTGTTTCGTGGGGTGTTTTCTGTCTTTGTGTATGTCACCAGACAGGACTGTTTCGTTTCGTGTCATTCTCTTTGTTATTTTTGTTTTAGTGTTCTGAGTTTATTAAAGATCATCATGAACACGTACCATGCTGCGCATTGGTCCTCACCTTCTTCCACCGACGAGCGTTACAGAATGCCACAGAATGCCATAGGATGTTTTTGTGTTGGTTAAGGGCAGTCAGTTCTGGGGAGAACCAAGGGCTATATCTGTACATGGTTCTAAATTTCTTGAATGGGGCATGCTTATTTAAGATGGTGAGGAAGGCATTTAAAAAATTAACCAGGCATCCTCTACTGACGGGATGAGATCAATATCCTTCCAGGATACCCTGGCCAAGTCGATTAGAAAGGCCTGCTCGCTGAAGTGTTTCAGGGAGCGTTTGACAGTGATGAGTGGAGGTCATTTGACCGCTGACCCATTACGGATACAGGCAATGAGGCAGTGATCACTGAGATCTTGGTTGAAAACAGCAGAGGTGTATTTGGAGGGCGAGCTAGTTAGGATGATATCTCTGAGGGTGCCCGTGTTTACGGCTTTGGGGTGGTACCTGGTAGGTTCATTAATAATTTGTGTGAGATTGAGGGCATCAAGCTTAGATTGTAGGATGGCCGGGGTGTTAAGCATGTTCCAGTTTAGGTCGCCTAGCAGCACAAGCTCTGAAGATAGATAGGGGGCAATCAGTTCACATATGGTGTCCAGAGCACAGCTGGGGGCAGAGGGGGGTCTATAGCAGGCGGCAACGGTGATAAACTTGTTTTTAGAGAGGTGGATTTTTAAAAGTAGAAGTTCAAATTGTTTGGGTACAGACCTGGATAGTAGAACTCTGCAGGCTATCTCTGCAGTAGATTGCAACACCGCCCCTTTTGGCCGTTCTATCTTGTCTGAAAATGTTGTAGTTAGGGATGAACATTTCAGAATTTTTGGTGGTCTTCCTAAGCCAGGATTCAGACACAGCTAGAACATCCGGGTTGACAGAGTGTGCTAAAGCAGTGAATAAAACAAACTTAGGGAGGAGGCTTCTAATGTTAACATGAATGAAACCAAGGCTATTACGGTTACAGAAGTCATCAAAAGAGAGTGCCTGGGGAATAGGAGTGGAGCTAGGCACTGCAGGGCCTGGATTCACCTCTACATCACCAGAGGAACAGAGGAGGAGTAGGATAAGGGTACGGCTAAAAGCTATGAGAATTGGTCGTCTAGAACGTCTGGAACAGAGAGTAAAAGGAGGTTTCTGGGGGCGATAAAATAGCTTCAAGGTATAATGTACAGACAAAGGTATGGTAGGATGTGAATACAGTGGAGGTAAACCTAGGTATTGAGTGATGATGAGAGAGATATTGTCTCTAGAAACATAATTGAAACCAGATGATGTCATCGTATGAGTGGGTGGTGGAACTGAAAGGTTGGATAAGGTATAGTGAGCAGGACTAGAGGCTCTACAGTGAAATAAGCCAATAAACACTAACCAGAACAGCAATGGACAAGGAATATTGACATTAAGGAGAGGCATGCTTAGTCGAGTGATCATAAGGGTCCAGTGAGTATGACGGTGATGATGATGATAGATGATGATGGTGATGATAGATTATGATGATGATAGGTGATGATGATGATGGTGATGATGATGATGATGGTGATGATGATAGGTGATGATGATGATGATGATGGTGATGATAGATTATGATGATGATGATAGGTGATGATGATGATGATGATGAGGTGATGGATGATGATGATGATGATGATAGGTGATGATGATGGTGATGATAGATTATGATGATGATGATAGGTGATGATGATGGTGATGATGATGATAGGTGATGATGATGATGGTGATGATAGATTATGATGATGATAGGTGATGATGATGATGGTGATGATAGGTGATGATGATGATGATAGGTGATGATGATGGTGATGATAGATGATGATGATGATGATGATGACGATGATGATGATGATAGGTGATGATGATGATAGGTGATGATAGGTGATGATGATAGGTGATGATGATGATGATGATGATGATGATGATAGATGATGATGATGATAGGTGATGATGACATGATGATGATGATGATATGGTGATGATAGGTGATGATGATGATGGTGATGATAGGTGATGATGATGATGATAGGTGATGATGATGGTGATGATATATGATGATGATAGGTGATGATGATGACGATGGTGATGATGATGATGATAGGTGATGATGACAATGATGATGATGATAGGTGATGATGATGATGATGATGATGATGATAGGTGATGATGATGATAGGTGATGATGATGATGATGATGATGATGATGATGATGATGATAGGCGATAATGATGATGATGGTGATGATAGGTGATGATGATGATGATGATGATAGGTGATGATGATGATGGTGATGATACATTATGATGATGATGATGATGATAGGTGATGATGATGATGATGATGATGATGATAGGTGATGATGATGATGGTGATGATGATACATTATGATGATGATAGGTGATGATGATGATGATGATGATGATGATGATAGGTGATGATGGTGATGATAGGTGATGATAGATGATGATGATAATGGTGATGATGATGATAGATTATTATAGGTGATGATGATGATAGGTGATGATGATGATAGATGATGATGATGATGATGATAGGTGATGATGATGATAGGTGATGATGATGATAGGTGATGATGATGATAGGTGATGATAGGTGATGATGATGACGATGATGATTATGATAGATGATGATAAGTGATTATGATGATAGGTGATGATGATGATGATGATAGATGATGATAGGTGATGATGATGATGATAGGTGATGATGGTTGATGATAGGTGATGATGATGATAGGTGATGATGATACATGATGATATGTGATGATAGATGATGATGATAGGTGATGATAGATGATGATGATAGGTGATGATGATACATGATGTTAGGTGATGATAGGTGTTGATAGATGATTATAATGGGTAATGATGATAGGTGATGATAGATGATGATGATAGGTAATGATGATACATGATGTTAGGTGATGATAGGGGATGATAGGTGATGATGATAGGGGATGATAGGTGATGATGATAGATGATGGTAGGTGATGATGATATATGATGATAGGTGATGATGATAGGTGATGATAGATGATGATGATAGGTGATGATGATGATGATGATGATGATAGGTGATGATAGATGATGATAGGTGATGATGATGATAGGCGATGATGATAGGTGATGATAGGTGATGATGATAGGTGATGATAGATGATGATGATAGGTGATGATAGATGATGATGATGATAGGTGATGATAGGTGATGATAGATGATGACAGATGATGATGATAGGTGATTATAGGTGATGATGATGATGATAGGTGATGATGATGATGATATGATGATGATAGGTGATGATGATGATAGGTGATGATAGGTGGTGATGATAGGTGATGATGATGGTGATGATAGATGATGATGATAGGTGATGATAGATGATGATGATGATAGGTGATGATAGATGATGATAGATGATGATAGGCGATGATGATAGGTGATGATAGATGATGATGATAGGTAATGATGATACATGATGATTGAGGTGATGATAGGATGATGATAGGTGATGATGATAGGGGATGATAGGTGATGATGATAGATGATGATGATAGGTGATGATGATATATGATGATAGGTGATGATGATAGGTGATGATACATGATGATACATGATAATAGGTGATGATAGATGATGATGATAGGTGATGATAGATGATGATGATGATAGATGATGATAGATGATGATAGGCGATGATGATAGGTAATGATAGGTGATGATGATAGGTGATGATAGATGATGATAGATGATGATGATGATAGGTGATGATAGGTGATGATGATGATAGGTGATGGTGATGATAGATGATGATAGATGATGATGATGATAGGTGATGATAGGTGATGATAGGTGATGATAGGTGATGATAGGTGATGATAGGTGGTGATGATAGGTGATGATAGGTGATGATAGGTGGTGATAGGTGATGATATGATGATAGGTGGTGATAGGTGATGATAGATGATGACAGATGATGATGATAGGTGATGATAGGTGATGATGATAGGTGATGATGATAGGTGATGATAGGTGATGATAGGTGGTGATGATAGGTGATGATAGCTTCATGCAATACATTATTGAAGTTGCATTTTTAAGTCGGAAAAAATTGCTTCCCCAAAATGTGAAACTGACGAAGCGCTTATGAGAGACTCATGCTATATAGACTACAACTATCTAGCTAATGTTGGCTTCTTAGTCTTGTTGTAAACACCTGGTTAGCATAACAGCTAAACTAAACTCGAAATCAGACCAGTGATTATATGATCAGAGCAGACCGTGTACCGACAGCTGTCTGGTTTCAGGTCTTCCTGGGAAAAAGGGTTTATTTGCTTTTCTGACCATTCTTGAGTCTTATCTCCTTGGAGTTGCATTATTGCCAGTAATCTGTAAATATATATATATATATATATATATATATATATATATATATATATATAATGTAATATATATATAATAATATATAATGTAATATATATATATATATATATATATATAATAATATATAATGTAATATATAATAATATATAATGTAATATATATATATATAATGTAATATATATATAATAATATATAATGTAATATATATATATATATATATATATATATAATAATATATAATGTAATATATATATATATATATGTATATAATGTAATATATATATAATAATATATAATGTAATATATATATATATATATATATATATATAATAATATATAATGTAATATATATATATATATATATAATGTAATATACATATATATATAATAATAATATATAATGTAATATACATATATATATAATATATAATGTAATATACATATATATATATATATATATTCAACGTTCTTTCCTGTCTTGTTAGAGCAGCCAAATACGGCACAGCAATTGACCATGAATGAAGTAGTTTCAGGTAGTGTTATGTGCAGCTTTGGGGATAGCCACTCAGCTGTTGTTGTCGGAAGAATTGATGCTGTGGCCTTCCAACATGGCTGCCAGGAGGCGTCGTACGTCACCTGGCAACCCTCTATAGCAGAGTGGTATTGAATCTTTTTCAGCTATACATTTATATTTGATCCACTGCATCTTTCTATGGCACAAAGAGGACCCATTCAGAGACAGCCCAATTCAATGACGAACCCGGGGTAAGATCCTGTTAAGAAAGATCCTTCTTGGAAAGAAAATCCCTCCTTCCCAAAACCATGTAAGCGTTTATTATTTATGTGTGGGTGTGTATATGTGTGTGTACTTGTCTGTAATGTGTGTGTCTCATCATTATATAGCTAGAGGACTCCTGTTATCTCCAGGACTGAGAAGTATCAAATTTGTCTTATCTGTTGTGGTCTAGCACTGTATTTTTGCAAGCTAGGGCCATCTACTTTAAGTGCTGCCTGCATTCCCAGTAGCCTACTGAATTTGGTGTGTGAACTGCTGACTCTCTTCCCAGTAGCCTACTGTATTTGGTGTGTGAACTGCTGACTCTCTTCCCAGTAGCCTACTGTATTTGGTGTGTGAACTGACGACTGCTCATAACTTGCAGATAGTTGTTGACACATCAACCAGGATTAAGGAGCAATTTGTGACTTGTGTTAAGTCATCAGTGGCTGCATTGGAGGGGGAGTGGTTTCTCCTCTCCTAGACAATCAGCAATTAGTACCGGGAGGTGTGCTCCTCACATTCGCAAGACAAATATGCAATTAGTATTAGTACTTCCGTCTCCCTCGTTTTCTCAGAGGCAGCTGTAAGCGGTGGTCTTGTCACAAAACGAAGACCATCGCCAGAAACAAAGATGGTTCTCCCCAGTTTTTCTGCCGAGTTGTTGGAGGACAGAAAGAGAAGAAGGCTCCACTCTCTCACTTCAGTATCTTACCCAGTTATTTTCTGATGATCTCATTTTTACTCTTTTGTAGCTTTGGCAACTATGTTTGTGTTTTCTATACCTGTTCGCTCCTCTCCCTGTAGGCTTTACAGATGCTGCAACTCTTCTAATTGAGTGTACACAACCCATGTAGAGTTCCGGGTCTCTGGTAGTGTTTGGAACTGTCTCTCTGTGGTCAAGAATGCCGAGATCATCTCAGCCTACGCTGCCCTTCAGTCCCTTCTTTTTGGCCCTGATGGAGACATGGATCACCCAAGAGAACACTGCTACTCCAGCTGCTCTTTCTTCATCTCACTATGTTTTCTCTTATAGTCAGAGTACATATGGTCGTCGTGGTGATGACACAGGGCTACTCATTTCTCCTAACTGGAGATTTTCTCTTTTCTCCCTCTCTCATCTGTCCATCTCCTCATTTGAATTCCATGCTGTCACTGTCACTTGTCCAATGAAACTTAACATTATTGTCATCTATCGCACACCAGGTGCCCTTGGAGAGTTCCTCAATAAACTTGACATCTTGATCATTTCATTTCCTGAAGATGGCTCACCACTTTTCAGACTTGGTGACATCAACCTCCCATTGTCCCCTTTTCTCCCGGCCGGCTCAGCCCCTCCCTTCGTGCTCCGTGATTGAGTGACTCATTGCGAGCTTACAGGACAGGGCCGTGGGCATCTTAGCAAAAATGGAGGAAAACTAAACTTCTGGAGGACCTATCATCCTTTCACTCCCTCCTCTCTACCATCTCTTCCTCTGTATCCACTTCTAAAGCCACTTTCTATCACTAAGCTTCTGCCTCTAACCCTAGGAAACTCATCTCCTCCCTCCTTAATACTCCACCGTGGACGACTTTGTCAACCACTTCGAAAAGAAAGTTGATGACATCCGCTCCTCATTCACTCAGCCTATTGAGTCCACACAACTACCCTACGTCTTGAACTCCTTCCTCCCTCTCTCTCCAGATGAAATCCTGTGACTAGTGAAGTCTGGCTGCCTGACAACCTGCTAACTCAACTCCATCCCCTCCTCCCTTCTCCAGACCATCTCTGAAGACCTTGTCACTTCCCTCGTCAACTAATCAAAGACCACTGGCTGTGTCTCTGATTTCAAAATGGCCCGAGTTGCTCCCCTCCTCAAGAAACCAACACTTGACTCCTCTGACGTTAAAAACTACAGACCGGTTTCCTTTCTTTCTTTTCTTTTCTAAACACTTGAGCGTGCTCTCTCGCAGAACAATCTTCTTGACACTAACCAGTCAGGATTCAAGACGGGTACTCAACCGAGACTGCTCTTCTTCAAAGGCTCTTCACGCTGCCAAATCTGACTCTCTCTCCTCTGTTCTCATCCTCCTAGATCTATCCACTGCCTTCAACACTATGAACCATCAGATCCTCCTCTCCACCCTCTCAGGGCTGGGTCTCAGGCTCTATCAGATCCTCCTCTCCACCCTCTCAGGACTGGGCGTCTCAGGCTCTATCAGATCCTCCTCTCCACCCTCTCAGGGCTGGGCGTCTCAGGCTCTATCAGATCCTCCTCTCCACCCTCTCAGGACCAGGCGTCTCAGGCTCTATCAGATCCTCCTCTCCACCCTCTCAGGGCCGGGCGTCTCAGGCTCTATCAGATCCTCCTCTCCACCCTCTCAGGACCAGGCGTCTCAGGCTCTATCAGATCCTCCTCTCCACCCTCTCAGGACTGGGCGTCTCAGGCTCTATCAGATCCTCCTCTCCACCCTCTCAGGGCTGGGCGTTTCAGGCTCTATCAGATCCTCCTCTCCACCCTCTCACGGCTGGGTGTCTCAGTCTCTGCACTCTCTTGAATTGCATCCTACCTGGGAGGCCGCTCCTACCAGGTGACGTGGAGAGGATCTGTGTCTGCACCACGTACAGTCACTACTGGTGTCCCCCAGGGCTCGGTTCTAGGCCCTCTCATCTTCTGTCTATAAACCAAGTCACTCGTCATATCCTCACATGGTCTCTCCTATCATTGCTATGCGGATGACACCCAACTTCTCTTCTCCGTCCCCCCTTCTGACACCCAGGTGGTGACACGCATCTCTGCATGCCTGGCAGGTATCTATAAGCTTGGATGTCAGCCCACCACCTCAAGCTCAACCTCGACAAACACGGAGCTGCTCTTCCGGGGAAGGCCTGCCCACTCCAAGACAGTTGACAACTCCACGTGCCCCCATCCCAGAGTGCAAAGAACCTTGGCTTGACCGTGGACAACACCCAATGCAAACGTCAAAGCAGTGACTCGCTCCTGTAGAATAATGCTCTACAACATTCGTAGAGTACGACCTTCCCTCACACAGGAAGCGGCACAGGTCCTAATCCAGGCGCTTGTTATCTTCCGTCTACTGCAACTTGCTGTTGGCTGGGCTCCCCGCTTGTGCCATGAAACCCCTGCAACTTATCCAGAACGATGCAGCCTGCCTGGTGTTAAGCCTTCTCAAGTTCTCCCATGTCACCCCCCTTCTCCACACACTCCACTGGCTTCCAGTCGAAGCTCGCATCCACTACCAGACCATGATGCTTGCCTATGGAGCAACAAGAGGAACTGCCCCTCCCTACCTTCAGGCTATGCTCAAACCCTACACCCCAACCCGAGCACTCCGTTCTGCCACCTCTGGTCTTTTGGTCCTCCCACCCCTACGAAAAGGCAGGTCCAGCTAAGCCCAGTCTAAGCTCTTTTCTGTCCTGGCACCCTAATGGTGAAAGCTAGGACAGCAGAGTCCCTGTCCATCTTCCAAAAACATCTGAAAGCCTACATCTTCAAAGAATATCCTTAACTAACCCCAAATGGGCCATGCATTACAGTTGCTCGTGTGTTTCTATCTAACCTCTGTTGTGGAAATTCTACACAGGGACACTCAAAGTCAATCTTAAATTAATTATTCTTTGTTATCAGCGTGCTGGAGAGGTTCCAACCAACTCAATGCACCAAGTACACATGTCGATCAGGAGCTCCACCCGGGGAGATAATATAGATAGAAAAGCACATTTTCTATCACACCTCCTCCCACCTTCATGTTGTCAGCCAGCATGTGATATCCAGACGAGACTGGCAGACTATCCTCTTTCCACCTCTAGCACGTTAATGCCATGGTATTGTTACAGGACAGAGAAATATGGGCTCATCTTGTTCTTGTAAGTTGATTGAATAAATAACTAAAGTTGTCTGTAAAAATATACACGCCTTTATTTTCAACCCCGTCTAACGCAGACAAAGTGGCTATTTCCTTTAACACGTAATGCACCAACAAATCAACAAGCGGCAGCGTGCATGAAAGGACTAACGCCAGAAGCAACATTTAAAATAATGACGGGAGTGTTGAGATGAAGCATTAGAGACGGCATTAAACTCTGAAAAGGAGCATGGATGAAGGAGCATTTTACAGCTGCTATTCTCAGCAGGTCTTAATAGTGACACAATTACAAAGGTTAACAAAAGGTTTAACAAAAGGTCAAACCATTACTGTCTCTCTCACTAGTGCATTATCAGTCACTATCACACACTATCACACTCTAGACAACTGACACACAAACTAGACAACTGACACACACACTAGACAACTGACAAACACACTAGACAACTGACACACCCACTATACAACTGACACACACACACACTAGACAACGGATACACACACACTAGACAACTGACACACACACACACACTAGACAACTGACACACACACACGTGACAACTGACAAACACACTATACAACTGACACACACACTAGACAACTGACACACACACTAGACAACGGATACACACACACTAGACAACTGACACACACACACACTAGACAACGGATACACACACACTAGACAACGGATACACACACACTATACAACTGACAAACACACTAGACAACGGATACACACATTAGACAACTGACACACACACATTAGACAACTGACACACACACTAGACAACTGACACACACACACTAGACAACTGACACACACACACCAGACAACTGACACACACACTAGACAACTGACACACACACACTAGACAACTGACACACACACATTAGACAACTGACACACACACACACTAGACAACTGACACACACACTAGACAACTGACAAACACATTAGACAACTGACACACACACTAGACAACTGACAAACACACTAGACAACGGATACACACACTAGACAACTGACAAACACACTAGACAACGGATACATACACTAGACAACTGACACACACACACTAGACAACTGACACACACGCTGGACAACGGATACATACACTAGACAACTGCCAGCAAGCAATGCAAATGTAGAAGCACGGTGGCTAGGAAAAACTCCCTAAAAAGGCTAGAACCTAGGAAGAAACCTAGAGAGGAACCAGGCTATGAGGGGTGGCCAGTCCTCTTCTGGCTGTGCCGGGTGGAGATTATAACAGAACATGGCCAAGATGTTCAAATGTTCATAAATGACAAGCAGGGTCAGATAATAATAATCACAGTGGTTGTAGAGGGTGCAACAGGTCAGCGCCTCAGGAATAAATGTCAGTTGGGTTTTCATTGTAGATCATTCAGAGTTAGAGACAGCAGGTGCGGAAGAGAGAGAGTCCAAAACAGCAGGTCCGGAACAAGGTAGCACGTCCAATGAACATGTCAGGGTTCCATAGCCGCAGGCAGAACAGTTGAAACTGGAGCAGCAGCATGGCCAGGTGGACTGGGGACAGCAAGGAGTCATCATGCCAGGTAGTCCAGAGGCATGGTCTTAGGGCTCAGGTCCCCTGAGAGAAAGATGAGAGAGAGAGAGAGAGAGAGAGAGAGAGAGAGAGAGAGAGAGAAAAAAAAGAGGGCAAGAGAAAAAGAGAGAGAGGGAATTAGAGAGAGCATACTTTACACAGGACACCGGATAAGAAATGAGAAATACTCCAGATATAACAGACTGACCCTAACCCCCCGACACAAAAAACTACAGCAGCACAAATACTGGAGGCTGAGACAGGAGGGGTCAGGAGACACTGTGGACCCGTCCGACGATACCCACGGACAGGGCCAAACAGGAAGGATATAACCCCACCCACTTTGCCAAAGCACAGCCCCCACACCACTAGAGGAATATCTTCATCCACCAACTTATCATTCTGTGAGAAGGCTGAGTATAGCCCATGAAGATCTCCCCCACAGCACGAACCAGATGGGGGCGCCAACATAAAGGAAGATCACGTCAGTGACACAACCCACTCAAGTGACGCACCCCTCCTAGAGACGGCATGACAGAGCACCAGGAAGCCAGTGACTCAGCCCCTGTAATAGGGTTAGAGGCAGAGAATCCCAGTGGAGAGAGGGTAATCGGCCAGGCAGAGACAGCAAGGGCGGTTCGTTGCTCCAGAGCCTTTCCGTTCACATTCACACTCCTGGGCCAGACAACACGCAATCATATGACCCACTGAAGAGATGAGTCTTCAGTAAAGACTTAAAGGTTGAGACCAAGTCCGCGTCCATCACATGGATAGGCAGACCATTCCATAAAAATGGAGCTCAATAGGAGAAAGCCCTGCCTCCAGATGTTTGCTGCCCACACATGTTCTATAGGATTGAGGTCAGGGCTTTGTGATGGCCACTCCAATACCTTGACTTTGTTGTCCTTAAGCCGTTTTGCCACAACTTCGGAAGTATGCTTCAGGTCATTGCAAGTTTTAACTTCCTGACTGATGTCTTGAGATGTTGCTTCAATATATCCACATAATTTTCCTGCCTCATGATGCCATTTATTATGTTAGGTGCACCAGTCCCTCCTGCAGCCAAGCACCCCCATAACATAATGCTGCCACCCCCAGAACATGATGCTGCCACCCCTGTGCTTCACAGTTGGGATGGTGCTCTTCGGCTTGCAAGCCTCCCCGTTTTCCCTCAAACATAACGATGGTCATTATGGCAAAAAAGTTACATTTTTGTTTCATCAAAACAGAGGACATTTCTCCAAAAAGTACGATCGTTGTCTCCATGTGCAGTTGCAAACCGTAGTCTGGCTTTTTATGGCGGTTTTGGAGCAGTAGCTCCTTCCTTGCTGAGTGACCTTTCAGGTTATGTCGATATAGGACTCGTTTTACTGTGGATATAGATACTTGTGTACCTGTTTCCTCCAGCATCTTCACAAGGTCCTTTGCTGTTGTTCTGGGAATGAAATGCACTTTTCGCACCAAAGTACGTTCATCTCTAGGAGACAGAACGCATCTCCTTCCTGAGCGGTATGACGGCTGCGTGGTCCCATGGTGTTTATACTTGCGTACTATTGTTTGTACAGATGAACATGTTACCTTCAGGCGTTTGGAAATTGCTCCCAAGTATGAACCAGACTTGTGGGAGTCCACAATTTATTTTCTGAGGACTTGGCTGATTTCTTTTGATTTTCCCATGATGTCAAGCAAAGAGGCACTGCGTTTGAAGGTAGGCCTTGAAATACATACACAGGTACACCTCCAATTGACTCAAATGATGTCAATTAGCCTATCAGAAGCGTCTAACGCCATGACAACATTTTCTGGAATTTTTCAAGCTGTTTCACCTAGCTTCCCACCTGGCCAACATCCAATTGAAATTGCAGAGCGCCAAATTCAAAAACAGAAAGAAATAAAACATTCATAAAACATACAACATCGGTTTAAAGATGAACTTCTTGTTAATCCAACCACGATGTCAGATTTCAAAAAGGCTTTATGGCGAAAGCATACCAAGCAATTACCTGATTATCTGAGAACAACGGCCAGCAGACAATCCAAGTAGAGGAGCTGTAACGGGATTCGTCTGACGGGGAGTATGAGAGATCGGACCAATACGCAGCGTGGTAAGTGTTCATGATATTTAACAGAATAGAACACTTAAATACAAAGAAACAGTTCTGTCTGGTGCAAAACAGAAAACAATCACAACTGAAATGGGGAAAAAAGGCTGCCTAAGTATGATTCTCAATCAGAGACAACGAACGACACCTGCCTCTGATTGAGAACCATACCAGGCTAAACACAAAACCACAACATAGAAAAAAGAACAATCCCAACTCACGCCCTGACCAAACTAAAACAAAGACATAACAAAGGAACTAAAGTCAGAACGTGACATACACAAGTCAGAAATAGTCAGAAATAGAGATACAATTAGTCACTTACCTTTGATGATCTTCATATGGTTGCACTCACAAGGCTTCCATTTACTCAATAAATGTTAGTTTTGTTTGATAAAGTCCCTGTTTATATCGAAAAACCTCAGTTTTGTTCACATATTTTGTTCAGTAATCCATAGGCTCAAACACAGTCACAATAGGCAGACAAAAAAATCCAAATAGTATCCATAAAGTTTGTAGAAACATTTCAAACCATGTTTATAATCAATCCTCAGGTTGTTTTTAGCCCAAATAATCGATAATATGTCAACCGGACAATAACGTCGTCAATATAAAAGGTAAACAGTGAAAATAGTGACAAGTGAAATTAGTGCCCCCTACCCTAATGAAGTAAAAGGCACAGTTAACTTAGTGTATGTAAACTTCTGACCCACTGGAATTGTGATACAGTGAATTATAAGTGAAATAGTCTGTCTGTAAACAATTGTTGGAAAAATTATTTGTGTCATGCACAAAGTAGATGTCCTAACCGACTTGCCAAAACTATAGTTTGTTAAAACCTGTTTTGGCAAGGCGATCCCCGAGGGGAACTCCATCCCCCCATTCAGCTGAAAAAGTGGTGCAGGGAATTCAAAAATATTCTTTAGAAATATTTAACTTTCACACATTAACAAGTACAATACCTCAAATGAAAGATAAACACCTTGTTCATCTACCCATCATGTCAGATTTTAAAAATGTTTTACAGCGAAAACACAACATATATTTACGTTAGACCACCACCAAATCAAAGGAAAAACACAGCCATTTTTCCAGCCAAAGATAGAGTCACAAAAGCAGGATTAGAGATAAAATGAATCACTAACCTTTTGAAAATCTTCATCAGATGACTCTCATATGACATGTTACACAATACATTTATGTTTTGTTTGAGAATATGCATATTTATATCCACAAATCTCGGTTTACATTGACGCCATGTTCAGAACTGCCTCCAAAATATCCGGAGGAATTATAGAAAGCTACGCCAGATAACAGAAATACTCATCATAAACTTTGACTAAAGATACATGTTTTACAAATAATTAAAGATACACTGGTTCTTAATGCAACCGCTGTGTCAGATTTTTAAAAAACATTACGAAAAAAGCCTAACATTGCAATAATCTGAGACAGCGCTCAGACGTAAAAGTATTTCTCCGCCATGTTGGAGTCAACAGAAATACGAAATTACATCATGAATATTCCCTTACCTTTGATGATCTTTCATCAGAATGCAGTGCAAGGAGTCCTAGTTCCACAATAAATTGTTGTTTTGTTCCATAATGTCCAATACTAGTGTCCAATTAGCTGCATTTTCTAGCACTTTCAGCTCCGTGCCCAAAAGCTGACGCTGGTTCAGGCGACCTCGGATGAAAACTTCAAAAATATATATTCCAGGTCGAATAAATAAACTGGTCAAACTAAGTAGAGAATCAATCTTCAGGATGTTATTTTCATATATATTTCAATTCAATGCAATTTAAGGGGCTTTATTGGCATGGGAAACATGTGTTAACATTGCCAAAGCAAGTGAGGTAGATAAACAATAAAAATTAACAGTAAACAATAAGAATTAACAGTAAACATTACACATACAGAAGTTTCTATATATCCAATAACGTTCCAACCGGATCATACGTTTTCATCTGCAGCCAAATGGAACAAAAACCCACAGAGAAATGCGTCACAGGAAAATGGCATTCTGTCGGGACAGTGACTATTTCCCCTCCCATTCGGTCAAAGTTCACACCAGAAACTCCATTCCACGCTCTACTGAATGAGGACATCTAGTGGAAGGCGTAGGAAGTGCTACCAGATCCATATCTTATTTTGAAGTGGATAGGCGATGACTGGAAATTAGACATGTATTCAGAATTTCACTTCCTGTTTGGAAGATTGACTGCCCTATGAGTTCTGTTATACTCACAGACATAATTCAAACAGTTTTAGAAACTTCAGAGTGTTTTCTATCCAATAGTAATAATAATATGCATATATTAGCAATCTAGGACAGAGTAGGATGCAGTTCACAATGGGCACTCAATTCATCCAAAGTGAAAATACTGCCCCCTATCCCCAACAAGTTTTAACTTAACAGACATTTGTGGAGTGGTTGTGGAGTGGTTGAAAAACAAGTTTTAATGACTCCAACCTAAGTGTATGTAAACTTCCGACTTCAACTGTAGGTAGGAGCAAGCCCATGTAATGCTTTGTAGGTTAGCAGTAAAACCTTGAAATCAGCCCTAGCTTTAACAGGAAGCCAGTGTAGAAAGGCTAGTCAAGATTCTAGCAGCCGTGTTTAGCACTAGCTGAAGTTTATTCAGTGCTTTATCCGGGTAGCCGGAAAGTAGAGCATTGCAGCAGTTTAATCTAGAAGTGACAAAAACATGGATGAATTTTTCTGCATCATTTTTGGACAGAAAGTTTCTGATTTATGCAATGTTACGTAGATGGAAAAACGCTGTCCTTGAAATATTGTTGATATGTTGGTCAAAAGAGAGATCAGATCAGATCAGGGTCCAGAGTAACACTGAGGTCCTTCACAGTTTTATTTGAGACAACTGTACAACCATCAAGATTAATTGTCAAGATCCACCAGAAGATCTATTTGTTTCTTGGGACCTAGAACAAGCATCTCTGTTTTGTCCGAATTTAAAAGTAAAGTAAAAAAAAAAAAAAAAAGGAAAACATTTGCAGCCATCCACTTACTTATGTCTGAAACACAGGCTTCCAGGGAGGGCAATTTTGGGGCTTCGCCATGTTTCATAGAAATGTACAGCTGTGTGTCGTCTGCATAGCAGTGAAAAGTTGTCATTCGGAAACATAATGTTATGACCAAGAGGTAAAATATTTAGTGAAAACAATAGTGGTCCTAAAACGAAACCTTGAGGAACACCAAAAGAATGTTGTGATCGATGGTGTCAAAAGCAGTCTACACGAAGTTGCGCATCAGCTTTTTTCCAAAAAATTTTTTTGAGAGGAATGGAAGATTCGATATAGGCCGATAGTTGTTTTGTATTTTCTGCGTCAAGGTTTGGCTTTTTCAAGAGAGACTTTATTACTGCCACTTTTAGTTTGGTACACATCCGGTGGATAGAGAGCCGTTTATTATGTTCAACATAGGAGGGCCAAGCACAGGAAGCAGCTCTTTCAGTAGTTTAGTTGGAATAGGGTCCAGTATGCAGCTTGAAGGTTTAGAGGCCATGATTATTTTCATCATTGTGTCAAGAGATATAGTACTAAAACACTTGAGTGTCTCTCTTGATCCTAGGTCCTGGCAGTGTTGTGCAGACTCGGGACAACTGAGCTTTGGAGGAATATGCAGATTTAAAGAGGAGTCTGTAATTTGCTTTCTAATGATCATGATCTTTTCGTGAAAGAAGTTTATAAATTTATCACTGCTGAAGTGAAAGCCATCCTCTCTTGGGGAATGCTGCTTTTTATTTATCTTTGCGACAGTATCAAAAATACATTTAGGATTGTTCTTGTTTTCCTCAATTAAGTTGGAAAAATAGGATGATCGAGCAGCAGTAAGGGCTCTTCGGTACTGCACAGTACTTTCTTTCCAAGCTAGTCGGAAGGTTTCCAGTTTGGTGTGGCGCCATTCCAATTTTCTGGAAGCTTGCTTCAGAGCTTGGGTATTTTCTGTACACCAGGGAGCTAGTTTCTTATGACAAATATGTTTTGTTTTTAGGGGTGCGACTGCATCTTGGGTATTACGCAAAGTTACATTTATTTCCTCAGTTGGTGGTTAACCAGTTTTTGGACTCTGACGTCCTTGGGTAGGTGGATGGAGTCTGGAATGGCATCTAGGAATTTTTGGGTTGTCCGAGAATTGATAGCATGGCTTTTGATGATCCTTGGTTGGGGTCTGAGCAGATTATTTGTTGCAATTGCAAACATAATAAAATGGTGGTCCGATAGTCCAGGATTATGAGGAAAAACATTAAGATCCACAATATTTATTCAACGGGACAAAACTAGGTCCAGAGTATGACTGTGGCAGTGAGTAGGTCCAGAGACGTGTTGGACAAAACCCACTGAGTCGATGATGTCTCCGAAAGCCTTTTGGAGTTGGTCTGTGGACTTTTCCATGTGAATATTAAAGTCACCAAAAATTGGAATATTATCTACCATAACTACAAGGTCCAATAGGAATTCAGGGAACTCAGTGAGGAACGCTGTATATGGCCCAGGAGGCCTATAAACAGTAGCTATAAAAAGTGATTGAGTAGGCTGCATAGAATTCATGACTAGATGCTAAAAAGACGAAAACGCAGTGATTTTTTTAGAGCAACACCTCCGCCTTTGCGGGATGCACGGGGGATATGGTCAATAGTGTAACCAGGAGGAGAGGCCTCATTTAACACAGTCAATTCATCAGGCTTAAGCCATGTTTCAGTCAGGCCAATCACATCAAGATTATGATCAGTGATTAGTTAATTGTCTATAACTGCCTTGGAAGTGAGGGATCTAACAATAAGTAGCCCTATTTTGAAATGTGAGGTATCACGATCTCTTTCAATAATGACAGGAATGGAGGAGGTCTTTATCCTAGTGAGATTGCTAAGGCGAACACCGCCATGTTTAGTTTTGCCAACCTAGGTCGAGGCACAGACACGGTCTCAATGGTGATAGCTGAGCTGACTACACTGACTGTGCTAGTGGCAGACTCCACTAAGCTGGCAGGCTAGCTAGCCTGCTGCCTGGCCTGCACCCTATTTCATTGTGGAGCTAGAGGAGTTAGAGCCCTGTCTATGTTCATAGATAAGATGAGAGCACCCCTCCAGCTAGGATGGAGTCCGTCACTCTTCAGCAGGCCAGACTTGGTCCTGTTTGTGGGTGAGTCCCAGAATTATCTACAAATTCTATCTTTTGGGAGGGGCAGAAAACAGTTTTTAATCAGCGATTGAGTTGTGAGACTCTGCTGTAGAGCTCATCACTCCCCCTAACAGGGAGGGGGCCAGAGACAACTACTCAATGCCGACACATCTTTCTAGCTGATTTATACGCTGAAGCTATGTTGCGCTTGGTGACCTCTGACTGTTTCATCCTAACATCGTTGGTGCCGACGTGGATAACAATATCCCTATACTCTCTACACTCTACAGTGTTAGCTTTAGCCAGCACCATCTTCAGATTAGCCTTAACGTCGGTAGCCCTGCCCCCTGGTAAACAGTGTATGGATGAAACAGCTGGATGATTTGTTTTAAGTCTAATACTGTGGGTAATGGAGTCGCCAATGACTAGGGTGTTCAATTTGTCAGAGCTAATGGTGGGAGGCTTCAGCGTCTCAGACCCCGTAACGGGTGGCTTAGCTTCGGCTGGTGGAGGTCCTGACGAACCACGTCCAGATAAAGCGTCCGAGGTGAATGAAAAAAGCGAGGGAAAAATAAAAAATATAAAACGATAATTAAAAAGTAAAAAACGTAAAGTTGGCAGGTAGCAAAGAAAGTTAGCAAAAATCACACAGCAAACAGCAAACAAGTCTACAAGTGACTGGAAAGACAACTTCTGTTTGCGTGTTGGCTCATACGTGTGTGTGTGTGTGTGTGTGTGTGTGTGTGTGTGTGTGTGTGTGTGTGTGTGTGTGTGTGTGTGTGTGTGTGTGTGTGTGTGTGTGTGTGTGTGCATTGTGTTAAGGCCATCATCATATCCAGTTGAAACCGCGGTGAGCCGTTGTGAGCACATATTATGATTTTGTGAAATGTTTGTCGTTGCGATGTTCTGTTGCGATGTTCTTTTTTTTCGGGATGTTCGCGCACACAAACATTTTTCTTGAAGCAAGTCGAAGTTCGGTCTACTATCCTGACAACTTAAACTAAAGATAAATTTGTTCCCATCAGTCTGAGACTGCCATCATTGAAAGCATTTGTGGTGACAAGGGGCACCAGGGGTGCTGTTCAAAACATAGTCATCAGTGATTGGTTCGTCTCTAACCAATCAGAGTATCAAAGACACATTTTCAAACCACCGCTTTACCCACATGTGTTCTGGCTCTGGCCCAACCCATCGGTTTCTGGACCAATAAAAATTGCGTTATTTGTAACTTATTTTGTTCATAATGTTTCTGCCACCGTCTCTTATGACCAAAAATAGCTTCTAGATATCAGAACAGCGATTACTCACCTCGAACTGGACAAAGAACAAATCGGACACAAAGGATTTACTTCAGACAAGCCCTATTTGCGCGATGAGATGACGCAGATACATGGGACACAGGTCCGGGTGCCTTCTGAGAATTCGTTGGCGAATTTGGTCGGGGTGCCTTGTAAGATTCCGTACGCCGAGTGTGTAACCCTCCTCTACCATCTGTCCTATTGACCAACCAATCAACTGGGTAACATACTGGATGAGTTCCGATCAAAGACATTAAAAACTGTAATATCTTATGTTTCACCGAGTCGTGGCTGAACGACAACATGGATAACATGCAGCTGTCTGGGTTTTCGGTGCATCGGAAAGATAGAACAGCTGCCTCCGGTAAGACAAGTGGTGAAGGTCTGTGTCTATTTGTCAATAGCAGCTGGTGCACAAAATCTAAAATTAAGGAAGTCTCTAGGTTTTGCTCGCCTGAGGTAGAGTATCTCATGATAAGCTGTAGAGAGTTTTCATCTATATTTTTCTTAGCTGTCTATTTACCACCATAAACCGATGCTGGAACTAAGACCCCACTCAATGAGCTGTATTCTGCCATAAGCAAACAAGAAAATGCTCATCCAGAGGCGGCGCTCCTAGTGGCCGGGGACTTTAATGCAGGGAAACTTAAATCCGTTTTACCTCATTTCTACCAACATGTTACATGTGCAACAAGAGGAAAAAAAACTCTAGACCACCTTTACTCCACATGACAAAGCTCTCCTTCGCCTTCCATTTGGTAAATCTGACCATAATTCTGTCCTCCTGATTCCTGCTTACAAACAAAAACTAAAACAGGAAGTACCAGTGACTCGCTCAATACGGAAGTGGTCAGATGACGCAGATGCTAAGCTACAGGACTGTTTTGTTATCACAGACTGGAATATGTTCCAGGAATGAGGAGTACACCACATCAGTCACCGGCTTCATCAATAAGTGCATTTATGACGTCGTCCCCACAGTGACCGTACGTACATACCCCAACCAGAAGCCAAGGATTACTAGCAACATCCGCACTGAGCTAAAGGGTCAACATTCACAAGGCTGCAGGGCCAGACGAATTACCAGGATGTGTACCCGAACATGCGCTGACCAACAGGCAAGTGTCTTCACTGACATTTTAAACCTGTCCCTGACTGAGTCTGTAATACCTACATGTTTTAAGCAGACTACCATAGTCCCTGTGCCCAAGAACACTAAGGTAACATGCCTAAATGACTACAGACCCATAGAACTCACGTCTGCAGCCACACATCCGCCACGCTGACCCTCAACACTGGGGCCCCTCAGGGGTGCGTGCTCAGTCCCCTCCTGGTACTCCCTGTTCACCCACAACTGCATGGCCGGGCACGCCTCCAACACCATCTCCTTAAGTTTGCAGACGACACAACAGTGGTAGGCCTGATGACCGACAACGACGAGACAGCCTATAGGAAGGAAGTCAGAAAACCTGGCCGTGTCGTGCCAGGACAACAACCTCTCCCTCAACGTGATCAAGACAAAGGAGATGATGGTGGACAACAAGAAAAGGAGGACCGAGCCACGCCCCCGTTCTCATCGACGGGGCTGCAGTGGAACAGGTTGAGAGCTTCATGTTCCTTGGCGTCCACATCACCAACAAACTATGATGGTCCAAACACACCAAGGCAGTCGTGAAGAGGGCACAAAAAAACCTAGTCCCCCTCGGGACACTGAAAAGATTTGACATCAAAAAGTTTGACAGCTGCACCAGTGAGAGCCTCCTGACTGGTTAAATCCCCGCCTGGTATGGCAACTGGACTGACGGTAGTGGATATGACTCCTAGCTGGGACTGGCTGCGGCTGACGGTAGTGGATATGACTCCTAGCTGGGACTGGCTGTGGCTGACGGTAGTGGATATGACTCCTAGCTGGGACTGGCTGTGGCTGACGGTAGTGGATATGACTCCTAGCTGGGACTGGCTGTGGCTGATGGTAGTGGATATGACTCCTAGCTGGGACTGGCTGTGGCTGATGGTAGGGGATATGACTCCTAACTGAGACTGGCTGTGGCTGACGGTAGTGGACATGACTCCTAGCTGGGACTGGCTGTGGCTGATGGTAGTGGCCATGACTCCTAGCTGGGACTGGCTGTGGCTGATGGTAGTGGATATGACTCCTAGCTGGGACTGGCTGACGGTAGTGGATATGACTCCTAGCTGGGACTGGCTGATGGTAGTGGATATGACTCCTAGCTGGGACTGGCTGCGGCTGACGGTAGTGGATATGACTCCTAGCTGGGACTGGCTGTGGCTGACGGTAGTGGATATGACTCCTAGCTGGGACTGGCTGTGGCTGATGGTAGTGGATATGACTCCTAGCTGGGACTGGCTGTGGCTGATGGTAGGGGATATGACTCCTAACTGAGACTGGCTGTGGCTGACGGTAGTGGATATGACTCCTAGCTGGGACTGGCTGTGGCTGATGGTAGTGGCCATGACTCCTAGCTGGGACTGGCTGTGGCTGATGGTAGGGGATATGACTCCTAGCTGGGACTGGCTGTGGCTGACGGTAGTGGATATGACTCCTAGCTGGGACTGGCTGTGGCTGACGGTAGTGGATATGACTCCTAGCTGGGACTGGCTGTGGCTGACGGTAGTGGATATGACTCCTAGCTGGGACTGGCTGTGGCTGATGGTAGTGGATATGACTCCTAGCTGGGACTGGCTGACGGTAGTGGATATGACTCCTAGCTGGGACTGGCTGACGGTAGTGGATATGACTCCTAGCTGGGACTGGCTGTGGCTGACGGTAGTGGATATGACTCCTAGCTGGGACTGGCTGTGGCTCACTGTAGTGGATATGACTCCTAGCTGGGACTGGCTGTGGCTGACAGTAGTGGATATGACTCCTAGCTGGGACTGGCTGTGGCTGATGGTAGTGGATATGACTCCTAGCTGGGACTGGCTGACGGTAGTGGATATGACTCCTAGCTGGGACTGGCTGTGGCTGACAGTAGTGGATATGACTCCTAGCTGGGACTGGCTGTGGCTGACGGTAGTGGATATGACTCCTAGCTGGGACTGGCTGTGGCTGACGGTAGTGGATATGACTCCTAGCTGGGACTGGCTGTGGCTGACGGTAGTGGATATGACTCCTAGCTGGGACTGGCTGTGGCTCACTGTAGTGGATATGACTCCTAGCTGGGACTGGCTGTGGCTGACGGTAGTGGATATGACTCCTAGCTGGGACTGGCTGTGGCTGACGGTAGTGGATATGACTCCTAGCTGGGACTGGCTGTGGCTGACGGTAGTGGATATGACTCACCTCCTTGGGCTAGGCCTGATCCTGATCCGCTCTGACAGGAGTCTTCCGTCTCTGCTGCCTTGTTGTTAAATTTCCTTGAGTGTCTTTGCATGTTATCCGTAGCATCGCTGCCTTCCTCACAGCCCCGCTATTGTAGGCACACACACAAACACACACTGCCCGTGGACGTATTAAACACTCAAAGCTTACAGCTGGCCTCCAGCACGTCTATCAGGAATCATTTATATTTAAATAATCGGATATCTTCAGGATATGTGTTTATTTTTATCTAAGAGCCAATCATTAATGATTCATTAACTGAGTATGTAGACGTTTAGGGGTTGGGACGACCTTCTCTTCACATAGGGTTTGGGGACAACCCCAGTGTCGTTAAACGTATATATATATATATATATTACAGCTCTGGTATTTGTTGCATTTTGTGTGAATAATTGACAGCTGAACAACCACCTTTTAACTGAATGACAGCTGAACGACCACCTTTAACTGAATGACAGCTGAACGACCACCTTTAACTGTTTTTACCTTAAATATATTTTAATCAATGAGCCCATTGAATACACCTAAATCAAGCCCGTTGAATACACCTAAATCAAGCCCATTGAATACACCTAAATCAAGCCCGTTGAATACACCTAAATCAATCCCGTTGAATACACCTAAATCAAAAGTACAGTAAGGTATTTATCCCTTTGTGTCATTGAAGAAGAGGATGTTGAGATACACCGTACTGGAGCTGAGATTCCATAGGGCATAACAAAATAACACGAGGCTAGATGATCAGAAGATTCTGTTAGGGCTCTATCTAGTTCTATCTAGCTCTATCTAGTACTATCTAGTTCTATCTAGTTCTATCTAGTTCTGTCTAGCTCTATCTAGCACTATCTAGTTCTATCTAGTACTATCTAGTTCTATCTATTTCTATCTAGTTCTATCTAGCACTATCTAGTACTATCTAGTTCTATCTAGTTCTATCTAGTACTATCTAGTTCTATCTAGCTCTATCTAGCTCTATCTAGTACTATCTAGTTCTATCTATTTCTATCTAGTACTATCTAGTTCTATCTAGTACTATCTAGTTCTATCTATTTCTATCTAGTACTATCTAGTTCTATCTAGTTCTATCTAGCTCTATCTAGTACTATCTAGTTCTATCTAGCTCTATCTAGTACTATCTAGTTCTATCTAGTTCATCTAGTACTATCTAGTTCTATCTAGTTCTATCTAGTACTATCTATTTCTATCTAGTACTATCTAGTTCTATCTAGTACTATCTAGCTCTATCTAGTTCTATCTAGTACTATCTAGTTCTATCTATTTCTATCTAGTACTATCTAGCTCTATCTAGTACTATCTAGCTCTATCTAGTTATAACTAGCTCTATCGAGTTATATCTAGCTCTATCTAGTTATATCTAGTTCTATCTATGCAACACTGACTCACTGCTTACATCACCCCCCCCCCCCCCCACCCCTCCCCCCCCGGCAGAGCCAAGGACCCATTCAAATCAAAGCTCCTGATGCGAATGCACAGTGGGGCTTCACTTTAAAGCTAATAACTAACGCTGGCTGAGCAAGGAGGGAGCACTCCAACATTCTAACAGTAATGATGTCGGCTGACCCATTTGTAATGTTAGGTAAATAAGAGCATCGTACGACAGCTTCATTTAAAATGGAGTGAAGCCAGCCAGACACGATGGAGAAACTCCATTTCCCTTCTCCCTGTTCTCCAACACACACACACACACACACACACACACACACACACACACACACACACACACACACACACACACACTTCTCCCTGCCCTTCCTCTCACTCCGCCATTTCCTGGTAAATAATTCAGACCATCATTCTGAGTATTAGGACAAGACATTCAGAAATGCCACAGCAGGCCCCTGGAGTCTCTGCGCGTGCGTGCGTGCGTGCGTGCGTACGTGTGTGTGTGTGGAGGTGCAGAGAGAGGAGTTTATGCAGAGAAGATACTTCATGTCAACTGGAGGACCCAACACTCGTTGTAAACACACACAATAATATTTATTTATGTGCAGTAAAGAAGCCAGTCCTTTTCTGACCTGGTGGAGGGGCACGCACACACACACACACGCATGCACGCGCGCACACAGACAGACACACCCACACACAGACGCACGCACACACACACACACACACACACACACACACACACACACACACACACACACACACACACACACACACACACACCCATGGTAGTTAAATGTTAATCAGGAGCAGCCATTTCCACTTCATGCTCTCTATAATTCAAGTATTGCAGATCGATGTGAGTTGTGACGACAAAGACCTTGTTTTAAACTGAAACCAACCGGTCTGTAAACCTTTATCCAGTAGTACTAAAGTTTATATGTTAAAAAACATGTCCTCTACGCCGTAAAGATACTGTACCACAATGTGAAGACGTGTGCAGTGGTGATCACAAACTGGGGAGGCATTACAATGGGACACATCTTTTAATTTGCCATTCAGATTCAGGGTACCATCATCAGCTGCCAAAAAGCCCCCCCCCGCCCCCCAAAACAAAACAATCATGAGGGACAGGCTTTCTCCTGTTCTCTACTCAGACTCCTTAATTCCATCAATTAAATATACATGTTGGAATTTGAAGTTGTTTCCTTTGGGATCACTTTCTCTCCTATCTGTTACATTTTGGATTGCTGTTTCAATTTAGAAATCTGCAGAAGTAAAACGAAATGCTCAATGATTTACTGTTGAGTTGCAGAGCACAAGTGAAGATGACAAATTGAAAGGATTAAATCAGGTCTGGGAAGGCGACAGTGAAAAGGGCTTTCAGGAGGCCACTACGTTATTTTAACAACTTCATCAAGCTGATTCCAGCAGTAAGCATACTTCATATCTGAGTCCAGAAACAGCGAGAGAGAGAGAGAGAGAGAGAGAGAGAAGGCGAGAGAGAGAACCAGAGAGATAGAGAAAGAAAGAGAAAACATAGAGAGAGAGAGAGAGAGAGAGAGAGAGAGAGAGAGAGAGAAAGAAAGACAGAGAAAGAGAGAGAGAAAGAGGCAGGCAGAAGGTTATAGAGGAGACAGGTGATTCTCCTGAGGGGACGTGGAGGGGGAGGCACAGCGTTAGGCAGAAGGTTATAGAGGAGACAGGTGATTCTCCTGAGCGGACGTGGAGGGGGAGGGCACAGCGTTAGGTAGAAGGTTATAGAGGAGACAGTTGATTCTGATTCTCCTGAGGGGACGTGGAGGGGGAGGAAAAGCGTTAGGCAGAAGGTTATAGAGGAGACAGGTGATTCTGATTCTCCTGAGGGGACGTGGAGGGGGAGGGCACAGCGTTAGGCAGAAGGTTATAGAGGAGACAGGTGATTCTGATTCTCCTGAGGGGACGTGGAGGGGGACGAAAAGCGTTAGGCAGAAGGTTATAGAGGAGACAGGTGATTCTGATTCTCCTGAGGGGACGTGGAGGGGGAGGGCACAGCGTTAGGCAGAAGGTTATAGAGGAGACAGGTGATTCTGATTCTCCTGAGGGGACGTGGAGGGGGAGGAAAAGCGTTAGGCAGAAGGTTATAGAGGAGACAGGTGATTCTGATTCTCCTGAGGGGACGTGGAGGGGGAGGGCACAGCGTTAGGCAGAAGGTTATAGAGGAGACAGGTGATTCTGATTCTCCTGAGGGGACGTGGAGGGGGAGGCACAGCATTAGGCAGAAGGCTATAGAGGAGACAGGTGATTCTGATTCTCCTGAGGGGACGTGGAGGTGGAGGGCACAGTGTTAGGCAGAAGGTTATAGAGGAGACAGGTGATTCTCCTGAGGGGACGTGGAGGGGGAGGCAAAGCGTTAGGCAGAAGGTTATAGAGGAGACAGGTGATTCTGATTCCTGAGGGGACCACACACTGACTGGACTTTACCCACACACTGACTGGACTCTACCCACACACTGACTGGACTCTACCCACACACTGACCGGACTCTACCCACACACTGACTGGACTCTACCCACACACTGACCGGACTCTACCCACACGCTGACCGGACTCTACCCACACACTCACTGGACTCTACCCACACACTGACTGGACTCTACCCACACACTCACTGGACTCTACCCACACACTGACTGGACTCTACCCACACACTGACTGGACTCTACCCACACACTGACTGGACTCTACCCACACACTGACTGGACTCTACCCACACACTGACCGGACTCTACCCACACACTCACTGGACTCTACCCACACACTGACTGGACTCTACCCACACACTGACTGGACTCTACCCACACACTGACTGGACTCTACCCACACACTGACTGGACTCTACCCACACACTCACTGGACTCTACCCACACACTGACTGGACTCTACCCACACACTGACTGGACTCTACCCACACACTGACTGGACTCTACCCACACACTGACTGGACTCTACCCACACACTGACTGGACTCTACCCACACACTGACTGGACTCTACCCACACACTGACTGGACTCTACCCACACACTGACTGGACTCTACCCACACACTGACTGGACTCTACCCACACACTGACCGGACTCTACCCACACACTCACTGGACTCTACCCACACACTGACTGGACTCTACCCACACACTGACTGGACTCTACCCACACACTGACTGGACTCTACCCACACACTGACTGGACTCTACCCACACACTGACTGGACTCTACCCACACACTGACTGGACTCTACCCACACACTGACCGGACTCTACCCACACACTCACTGGACTCTACCCACACACTGACTGGACTCTACCCACACACTGACTGGACTCTACCCACACACTGACTGGACTCTACCCACACACTCACTCATACTACTACACTGACACACAGACACACTACATATTCTCACACACACACAAAATACATACAAACGCATATTACCGCTAAACACACTCACTTTCACATTCTTCACATACGCTGATGCTGTTTATCATCTATCCGGATTGACTAGTCACTTTTCCCCTACCTACATGTAGATACTACCTGAATTACAGGTACAGGTACTCCCTGTAGATGGCCTCGTTATTACCTCAACTACCTCGTACCCCTGGACATTGACTGGGTTACAGGTACTCCCTGTATATGGCCTCGTTATTATCTCAACTACCTCGTACCCCTGGACATTGACTGGGGTACAGGTACTCCCTGTCTATGGCCTCGTTATTACCTCATCTACCTCGTACCCCTGGACATTGACTGGGGTACAGGTACTTCCTGTAGATGGCCTCGTTATTACCTCAACTACCTCGTACCTCTGGACATTGACTGGGTTACAGGTACTCCCTGTATATGGCCTCGTTATTATCTCAACTACCTCGTACCCCTGGACATTGACTGGGGTACAGGTACTTCCTGTAGATGGCCTCGTTATTATCTCAACTACCTCGTACCCCTGGACATTGACTGGGTTACAGGTACTCCCTGTATATGGCCTCGTTATTACCTCAACTACCTCGTACCCCTGGACATTGACTGGGTTACAGGTACTCCCTGTATATGGCCTCGTTATTATCTCAACTACCTCGTACCCCTGGACATTGACTGGGGTACAGGTACTCCCTGTATATGGCCTCGTTATTACCTCATCTACCTCGTACCCCTGGACATTGACTGGGGTACAGGTACTCCCTGTATATGGCCTTGTTATCACCTCATCTACCTTGTACCCCTGGACATTGACTGGGGTACAGGTACTCCCTGTATATGGCCTCGTTATCACCTCATCTACCTCGTACCCCTGGACATTGACTGGGGGCAGGTACTTCCTGTATATGACTTCGTTGTTATTGTTATTTTATTGTGTTATTTCTTGTTAATCTAGCTAATTGTTCTTACCTTTTAACTCTGCTTGGTTAGGAAAGGGCCCGTAAGCATTTCCCAGTAAGGTACCTGTTGGTACCTGTTGGTACTGGTACCTGTACCAGTACCTGTTGAATTAATCACATGACCAATAAAGTGTCATAAGAGTTACAAGTGTCAATGGAGTGAACACACGTTACGCACGAGGCAAAACACCAGGCAGATGTTGAGACTAAAGAGCTCTTAAACATCTCCTCAGAAACTTCAAAGAGTGCTTCAAGAGTCGACATTCCTGTAATGATGAATTCCCTTTGACCACACAAACATTCTTTCCTAGTGGACAGAGAGGGAGGAGCTTTTCAGGTTAGGGGCAGGACAGAGAGGGAGGAGCTTGTCAGGTTAGGGGCAGGACAGAGAGGGAGGAACTTTTCAGGTTAGGGGCAGGACAGAGAGGGAGGAGCTTTTCAGGTTAGGGGCAGGACAGAGAGGGAGGAGCTTTTCAGATTAGGGGCAGGACATAGAGGGAGGAGCTTTTCAGGTTAGGGGCAGAACAGAGAGGGAGGAGCTTGTCAGGTTAGGGGCAGGACAGAGAGGGAGGAGCTTTTCAGGTTAGCAGGACAGAGAGGGAGGAGCTTGTCAGGTTAGGGGCAGAACAGAGAGGGAGGAGCTTGTCAGGTTAGGGGCAGGACAGAGAGGGAGGAGCTTTTCAGGTTAGGGGCAGGACAGAGAGGGAGGAGCTTGTCAGGTTAGGGGCAGAACAGAGAGGGAGGAGCTTGTCAGGTTAGGGGCAGGACAGAGAGGGAGGAGCTTTTCAGGTTAGGGGCAGGACCTTGTCAGGTTAGGGGCAGGACAGAGAGGGAGGAGCTTTTCAGGTTAGGGTTAGGACAGAGAGGGAGGAGCTTGTCAGGTTAGGGGCAGAACAGAGAGGGAGGAGCTTGTCAGGTTAGGGGCAGGACAGAGAGGGAGGAGCTTTTCAGGTTAGGGGCAGGACCTTGTCAGGTTAGGGGCAGGACAGAGAGGGAGGAGCTTTTCAGGTTAGGGGTAGGACAGAGAGGGAGGAGCTTGTCAGGTTAGAGGCAGAACAGAGAAGGAGAAGCTTGTCAGGTTAGGGGCAGGACAGAGAGGGAGGAGCTTGTTAGGTTAGGGGCAGGACAGAGAGGGAGGAGCTTGTCAGGTTAGGGGCAGGACGGAGAGGGAGGATCTTTTCAGGTTAAGTGCAGGACAGAGAGGGAGGAGCTTGTCAGGCTAGGGGCAGGACAGAGAGGGAGGAACTTTTCAGGTTAGGGGCAGGACAGAGAGGGAGGAGCTTGTCAGGTTAGGGGCAGGACAGAGAGGGAGGAGCTTTTCAGGTTAGGGGCAGGACAGAGAGGGAAGAGCTTGTCAGGCTAGGGGCAGGACAGAGAGGAAGGAGCTTTTCAGGTTAGGGGCAGGACAGAGAGGGAGGAGCTTGTCAGATTAGGGGCAGGACAGAGAGGGAGGAGCTTGTTAGGTTAGGGGCAGGACAGAGAGGGAGGAGCTTGTCAGGTTAGGGGCAGGACGGAGAGGGAGGATCTTTTCAGGTTAAGTGCAGGACAGAGAGGGAGGAGCTTGTCAGGCTAGGGGCAGGACAGAGAGGGAGGAACTTTTCAGGTTAGGGGCAGGACAGAGAGGGAGGAGCTTGTCAGGTTAGGGGCAGGACAGAGAGGGAGGAGCTTTTCAGGTTAGGGGCAGGACAGAGAGGGAAGAGCTTGTCAGGCTAGGGGCAGGACAGAGAGGAAGGAGCTTTTCAGGTTAGGGGTAGGACAGAGAGGGAGGAGCTTGTCAGGTTAGAGGCAGAACAGAGAAGGAGAAGCTTGTCAGGTTAGGGGCAGGACAGAGAGGGAGGAGCTTGTTAGGTTAGGGGCAGGACAGAGAGGGAGGAGCTTGTCAGGTTAGGGGCAGGACGGAGAGGGAGGATCTTTTCAGGTTAAGTGCAGGACAGAGAGGGAGGAGCTTGTCAGGCTAGGGGCAGGACAGAGAGGGAGGAACTTTTCAGGTTAGGGGCAGGACAGAGAGGGAGGAGCTTGTCAGGTTAGGGGCAGGACAGAGAGGGAGGAGCTTTTCAGGTTAGGGGCAGGACAGAGAGGGAAGAGCTTGTCAGGCTAGGGGCAGGACAGAGAGGGAGGAGCTTTTCAGGTTAGGGGCAGGACAGAGAGGGAGGAGCTTGTCAGTTTAGGGGCAGGACAGAGAGGGAGGAGCTTGTTAGGTTAGGGGCAGGACAGAGAGGGAGGAGCTTGTCAGGTTAGGGGCAGGACGGAGAGGGAGGATCTTTTCAGGTTAAGTGCAGGACAGAGAGGGAGGAGCTTGTCAGGCTAGGGGCAGGACAGAGAGGGAGGAACTTTTCAGGTTAGGGGCAGGACAGAGAGGGAGGAGCTTGTCAGGTTAGGGGCAGGACAGAGAGGGAGGAGCTTTTCAGGTTAGGGGCAGGACAGAGAGGGAAGAGCTTGTCAGGCTAGGGGCAGGACAGAGAGGAAGGAGCTTTTCAGGTTAGGGGCAGGACAGAGAGGGAGGAGCTTGTCAGGTTAGGGGCAGGACAGAGAGGGAGGAGCTTGTCAGGTTAGGGGCAGAACAGAGAGGGAGGAGCTTGTCAGGTTAGGGGCAGGACAGAGAGGGAGAAGCTTGTCAGGTTAGGGGCAGGACAGAGGGAGGAGCTTGTCAGGTTGGGGGCAGGACAGAGAGGGAGGAGCTTGTCAGGTTGGGGGCAGGACAGAGAGGGTGTCCCAGACTGCACCCTATTCCCTAATATATACAGTACCCTGAGTCCCAATGGCACCCTATTCCCTAATACAGTGCCTTGTGAAAGTATTCGGCCCCCTTGAACTTTGCGACCTTTTGCCACATTTCAGGCTTCAAACATAAAGATATAAAACTGTATTTTTTTGTGAAGAATCAACAACAAGTGGGACACAATCATGAAGTGGAACGACATTTATTGGATATTTCAAACTTTTTTAACAAATCAAAAACTGAAAAATTGGGCGTGCAAAATTATTCAGCCCCTTTACTTTCAGTGCAGCAAACTCTCTCCAGAAGTTCAGTGAGGATCTCTGAATAATCCAATGTTGACCTAAATGACTAATGATGATAAATACAATCCACCTGTGTGTAATCAAGTCTCCGTATAAATGCACCTGCACTGTGATAGTCTCAGAGGTCCGTTAAAAGCGCAGAGAGCATCATGAAGAACAAGGAACACACCGGGCAGGTCCGAGATACTGTTGTGAAGAAGTTTAAAGCCGGATTTGGATACAAAAAGATTTCCCAAGCTTTAAACATCCCAAGGAGCACTGTGCAAGCGATAATATTGAAATGGAAGGAGTATCAGACCACTGCAAATCTACCAAGACCTGGCCGTCCCTCTAAACTTTCAGCTCATACAAGGAGAAGACTGATCAGAGATGCAGCCAAGAGGCCCATGATCACTCTGGATGAACTGCAGAGATCTACAGCTGAGGTGGGAGACTCTGTCCATAGGACAACAATCAGTTGTATATTGCTCAAATCTGGCCTTTATGGAAGAGTGGCAAGAAGAAAGCCATTTCTTAAAGATATCCATAAAAAGTGTTGTTTAAAGTTTGCCACAAGCCACCTGGGAGACACACCAAACATGTGGAAGAAGGTGCTCTGGTCAGATGAAACCAAAATTGAACTTTTTGGCAACAATGCAACACGTTATGTTTGGCGTAAAAGCAACACAGCTGAACACACCATATCCCCACTGTCAAACATGGTTTTGGCAGCATCATGGTTTGGGCCTGATTTTCTTCAGCAGGGACAGGGAAGATGGTTAAAATTGATGGGAAGATGGATGGAGCCAAATACAGGACCATTCTGGAAGAAAATCTGATGGAGTCTGCAAAAGACCTGAGACTGGGACGGAGATTTGTCTTCCAACAAGACAATGATCCAAAACATAAAGCAAAATCTACAATGGAATGGTTCAAAAATAAACATATCCAGGTGTTAGAATGGCCAAGTCAAAGTCCAGACCTGAATCCAATCGAGAATCTGTGGAAAGAACTGAAAACTGCTGTTCACAAATGCTCTCCATCCAACCTCACTGAGCTCGAGCTGTTTTGCAAGGAGGAATGGGAAAAAATGTCAGTCTCTCGATGTGCAAAACTGATAGAGACATACCCCAAGCGACTTACAGCTGTAATCGCAGCAAAAGGTGGCGCTACAAAGTATTAATTTAAGGGGGCTGAATAATTTTGCACGCCCAATTTTTCAGTTTTTGATTTGTTAAAAAAGTTTGAAATATCCAATAAATGTCGTTCCACTTCATGATTGTGTCCCACTTGTCGTTGATTCTTCACAAAAAAATACAGTTTTATATCTTTATGTTTGAAGCCTGAAATGTGGCAAAAGGTCGCAAAGTTCAAGGGGGCCGAATACTTTCGCAAGGCACTGTATATACAGTACCCTGAGTCCCAATGGCACCCTATTCCCTAAAAAGTGTACTACTGTTGACCAGGGCCCGTAGGACTCTAGTTAAAAGTAGTGAACTATATAGGGAATAAGCTGCCATTTGGGACAGAATCTAACAGTGTTCCTTTTGAGAGAATACTTCAGCTAATTTGGCTAACCGTTATATTAATGGGTTCCAGCTACATTCTTTAACTGTTATGGGCAAAACCTAGTCCAAACATTTCATCTAACAGGCAGGGCAACAGATGTTTTCAAATTGAAGTCAGTCACATACTCACTCTCTCACACACACACACTCTCTCACACACACACACTCTCTCACACACACACACACACACACACACACACACACACACACACACACACACACACACACACACACACACACACACACACACACACCGTGAGGCTGTGGCAAAGCTTTTATTGAAGGAAGTAAAATTAACATGACAACATGTTCCTGCCAAAGGTCCAACGTGTACAGCCAATAAGATGTGGCGTACAGCGTGTACAGCCAATAAGATGTGGCGTACAGTGTGTACAGCCAAAAAATTATTGTGTAATTAACTAGCAGCAGAGGATCGCATCATGTTCATTGGATTACATTATATCAATGACTATATCATCTTATCATTGGCTACTCAAAGGTTCTGTGTTGATCACGTATCCAGGGGTGGCTGGTGTCACTATAAATCAGAGGATGGGCCCATAGTAACGTCTGGAACCGGGATGAAATGGATCGGAATTCAAACACATCCAACACGCGGTTTCCGTTTCACTACGAGCCGTCCTCCCATCACCAGCCTCCTCTGTCTGTATCACTCATGATATTTCAGAGTGGTTAAATAACAGTTAAACAACACTACCGGTGATGACACGAGGTTCTACGTCTCAAATGGCATCCTATGCCCTCTATCGTCCACTACTTCTGACTAGGACCCTTAGAGATCTAGTCCAAAAAAGTAGTGCGCTACATAGGGAATAGGGTGCCATTTGGGGATACATAAACCACACCAATGAGCGTTATTGTTACTTTGATGGAAAGTTGAAACAGACAACAGTGACACATTACGAGCAACACTGTGCTACAGGCATGGATTGTAGCCAAAGGCACTTGGCAACAACAAAACAGAAAAGAAGAAAGTGACTGTTGTTGACAACACAAATACAATGGAAGAGTGGACGCAACAAACACGACAAACACTTCTTCCTGTCCCCTCAAGCCGTTACTTTCACCTCATGTTCTCGTTTATATCAATAATTGTTTAAATAGCAAAGCTTTGATACACGATGAGGACGTGCACGATGAGGCTACCGGTATATCAATCAACCTGATCGAGCCATCCGTTAGTTTCTTGATATGGTGTTAATGTAAAACATTTATTTAAACAATGTGTGACAACTCCCCACTGTGGATTAAAACACTAGTATTGGTGTTGTGGTGACCGTAAAGCCTTCAGCATGAGTTCAGACCCCCTCTCTACCTTGGTTAGGGCCTGGTGATGACCGTAGAGCCTTCAGCATGGGTTCAGACCCCCTCTCTACCTTGGTTAGGGCCTGGTGATGACCGTACAGCCTTCAGCATGAGTTCAGACCCCCTCTCTACCTTGGTTAGGGCCTGGTGATGACCGTAGAGCCTTCAGCATGGGTTCAGACCCCCTCTCTACCTTGGTTAGGGCCTGGTGATGACCGTACAGCCTTCAGCATGAGTTCAGACCCCTCTATACCTTGGTTAGGGCCTGGTGATGACCGTACAGCCTTCAGCATGGGTTCAGACCGCCTCTCTACCTTGGTTAGGGCCTGGTGATGACCGTAAAGCACTAAGCATGGGTTCAGACCCCCTCTCTACCTTGGTTAGGTCCTGGTGATGACCGTACAGCCTTCAGCATGGGTTCAGACCCCCTCTCTACCTTGGTTAGGGCCTGGTGATGACCGTACAGCCTTCAGCATGGGGTCAGACCCCCTCTCTACCTTGGTTAGGGCCTGGTGATGACCGTAGAGCCTTCAGCATGGGTTCAGACCCCCTCTCTACCTTGGTTAGGGCCTGGTGATGACCGTACAGCCTTCAGCATGGGTTCAGACCCCCTCTCTACCTTGGTTAGGGCCTGGTGATGACCGTAGAGCCTTCAGCATGGGTTCAGACCCGTACAGCCTCTCTATCTTGATTAGGGCCTGGTGATGACCGTACAGACTTAAGCATGGGTTCAGACCCCCTCTCTACCTTGGTTAGGGCCTGGTGATGACCGTAGAGCCTTCAGCATGGGTTCAGACCCCCTCTCTACCTTGGTTAGGGCCTGGTGATGACCGTAGAGCCTTCAGCATGAGTTCAGACCCCCTCTCTACCTTGGTTAGGGCCTGGTGATGACCGTACAGCCTTCAGCATGGGTTCAGACCCCCTCTCTACCTTGGTTAGGGCCTGGTGATGACCGTACAGCCTTCAGCATGGGTTCAGACCCCCTCTCTACCTTGGTTAGAGCCTGGTGATGATCGTACAGCCTTCAGCATGGGTTCAGACCCCCTCTCTACCTTGGTTAGGGCCTGGTGATGACCGTACAGACTTCAGCATGGGTTCAGACCCCCTCTCTACCTTGGTTAGGGCCTGGTGGTGACCGTACAGCCTTCAGCATGGGTTCAGACCCCCTCTCTACCTTGGTTAGGGCCTGGTGATGACCGTACAGCCTTCAGCATGGGTTCAGACCCCCTCTCTACCTTGGTTAGGGCCTGGTGATGACCGTACATCCTTCAGCATGGGTTCAGACCCCCTCTCTACCTTGGTTAGGGTCTGGTGATGACCGTACAGCCTCCAGCATGGGTTCAGACCCCCTCTCTACCTTGGTTAGGGCCTGGTGATGACCGTACAGCCTCCAGCATGGGTTCAGACCCCCTCTCTACCTTGGTTAGGGCCTGGTGATGACCGTACAGACTTCAGCATGGGTTCAGACCCCCTCTCTACCTTGGTTAGGGCCTGGTGGTGACCGTACAGCCTTCAGCATGGGTTCAGACCCCCTCTCTACCTTGGTTAGGGCCTGGTGATGACCGTACAGACTTCAGCATGGGTTCAGACCCCCTCTCTACCTTGGTTAGGGCCTGGTGATGACCGTACAGCCTCCAGCATGGGCTCAGACCCCCTCTCTACCTTGGTTAGGGCCTGGTGATGACCGTACAGCCTCCAGCATGGGTTCAGACCCCCTCTCTACCTTGGTTAGGGCCTGGTGGTGACCGTACAGCCTTCAGCATGGGTTCAGACCCCCTCTCTACCTTGGTTAGGGCCTGGTGATGACCGTACAGAATTCAGCATGGGTTCAGACCCCCTCTCTACCTTGGTTAGGGCCTGGTGATGACCGTACAGCCTTCAGCATGAGTTCAGACCCCCTCTCTACCTTGGTTAGGGCCTGGTGATGACCGTACAGACTTCAGCATGGGTTCAGACCCCCTCTCTACCTTGGTTAGGGCCTGGTGGTGACCGTACAGCCTTCAGCATGGGTTCAGACCCCCTCTCTACCTTGGTTAGGGCCTGGTGATGACCGTACAGACTTCAGCATGGGTTCAGACCCCCTCTCTACCTTGGTTAGGGCCTGGTGATGACCGTACAGCCTCCAGCATGGGCTCAGACCCCCTCTCTACCTTGGTTAGGGCCTGGTGATGACCGTACAGCCTCCAGCATGGGTTCAGACCCCCTCTCTACCTTGGTTAGGGCCTGGTGGTGACCGTACAGCCTTCAGCATGGGTTCAGACCCCCTCTCTACCTTGGTTAGGGCCTGGTGATGACCGTACAGAATTCAGCATGGGTTCAGACCCCCTCTCTACCTTGGTTAGGGCCTGGTGATGACCGTACAGCCTTCAGCATGAGTTCAGACCCCCTCTCTACCTTGGTTAGGGCCTGGTGATGACCGTACAGCCTTCAGCATGGGTTCAGACCCGTACAGCCTCTCTATCTTGATTAGGGCCTGGTGATGACCGTACAGACTTAAGCATGGGTTCAGACCCCCTCTCTACCTTGGTTAGGGCCTGGTGATGACCGTACAGCCTTCAGCATGAGTTCAGACCCCCTCTCTACCTTGGTTAGGGCCTGGTGATGACCGTACAGACTTCAGCATGGGTTCAGACCCCCTCTCTACCTTGGTTAGGGCCTGGTGATGACCGTACAGCCTCCAGCATGGGCTCAGACCCCCTCTCTACCTTGGTTAGGGCCTGGTGATGACCGTACAGCCTCCAGCATGGGTTCAGACCCCCTCTCTACCTTGGTTAGGGCCTGGTGGTGACCGTACAGCCTTCAGCATGGGTTCAGACCCCCTCTCTACCTTGGTTAGGGCCTGGTGATGACCGTACAGAATTCAGCATGGGTTCAGACCCCCTCTCTACCTTGGTTAGGGCCTGGTGATGACCGTACAGCCTTCAGCATGAGTTCAGACCCCCTCTCTACCTTGGTTAGGGCCTGGTGATGACCGTACAGCCTTCAGCATGGGTTCAGACTACCTTGGTTAGGGCCAGCCTACAGCCTTCAGCTATCTTGATTAGGGCCTGGTGATGACCGTACAGCCTTCAGCATGAGTTCAGACCCCCTCTCTACCTTGGTTAGGGCCTGGTGATGACCGTACAGCCTTCAGCATGGGTTCAGACCCGTACAGCCTCTCTATCTTGATTAGGGCCTGGTGATGACCGTACAGACTTAAGCATGGGTTCAGACCCCCTCTCTACCTTGGTTAGGGCCTGGTGATGACCGTACAGCCTTCAGCTCTACTGGATAACACTATGCTCCTATACTGCCACTGGTTTGTATGTGAACAGATGAACTAGCCACAGACAGTTAGCACAGCCTTAGACAACCATAAAAGACACAGTACCCATCACCCAACACGCACGTTCTAACACAAAGAACCATGGCTGAGCCTGGGAGACAATAACGAGCCACGCACAATGTAATACTCAGATTCATTGATATAGTGTTTTGTTTGGCTTTTCTCACATCATCATGGTAGAGAGAGAGTTACTAAACGTTTATTCCAAGTACATTTAACTAAGGACTTTTAATTTGTAAAGATAATCTTTTAGGCCTAAAAGAAAAAAAGACAACCCTGCAGTACATGAAACTTGAAAACAGTTCCAGAAAAAACACTCATTCAGAGTAAACGTGTCAGGAATATCATACTCCCTTCTTGTCCAGTCTCTAATTCATCTCAGAAATGAACACACCACATAAACAAATGAATGGATGTCAATGGGCTAAAAACCTACGGATGGAAACAGTGACTCACGACACAGCACGGACCTACAGCATGAGCTACAGCATGCACACAGCATGCACGGACCTACAGCATGAGCTACAGCATGCACACAGCATGCACGGACCTACAGCATGAGCTACAGCATGCACACAGCATGCACAGACCTACAGCATGAGGATTGTTCTGACACAAAACAAAGGGGTCTTCACGAATAATAGTGCGGTCGAATCTGTTTAATTAGTATCTTAATATTTAAATAGTTAAATTGTTTGCATATCTTTATGGATAAAATGTCAATGATAATCAATTATACAAAAACAACTATAACATTAATATGAATTTTCTTTGTTTATTTTTGTTTTTAAATCAGAAAACATACTAGTGTGTTTATAGCAGAAACAACTACTTAAATGTCCTATTTGAGTCAAACGAAAGATACCTTTAATAGAAAATGACTTGAGTATAAAAGTATCTGTTTTTAAAATGTACTTTAAGTACAATGGTGGGAAAAAGTACTAAACTGGTAGGATATAAATCAAATTCCTGACGGTATGATTTTCTCTCAAGTTTTTTTTAATTTACAGATCAGAAGCAGTAGAGATGACCAGGGATGTTCTCTGTTTAGTGAGTCCTCCAGATCAGAGGCAGTAGGGATGACCAGGGATGTTCTCTGTTTAGTGAGTCCTCCAGATCAGAGGCAGTAGGGATGACCAGGGATGTTCTCTGTTTAGTGAGTCCTCCAGATCAGAGGCAGTAGGGATGACCAGGGATGTTCTCTGTTTAGTGAGAGGCAGTAGGGATGACAACACCTGCTCTTGATAAGTGTGTGAATGGGACCATACTGCTGTCCTGCTTGAGAATGCTAAATGTAACGAGTACTTTTGGGTGTCAGGGGGAAATATATGAGAATAAAAAGTACATTATTTTATTTTGGAATGTAGTGAGGTAAAAATAAAAGTTGTCAAAAAATATAAATAGTAAAGTACAGATACCCCCCCCCAAAAAACTACTTGAGTAGTACTTTAAAGTATTTTTTTTATTACTTAAGTACTTTAAACCACTTCAGTTCAGAAAATACTTCAACCAAAAAAAAAACACCACACACACCAAGGGGTAATAAATCTAACAGCCCTTCTCCAGGTTTGTACCCGTTGATTTGATTACCACCGTGGCCTCCAGCCAACGGATGAACCAGTTTATTTTAAGGGAAAATGACAGAGATGTTTATACCGATCGCTGAAAGAGTATCTGTTAACCTTG